>NW_020356379.1:0-46083 GCF_002211085.1 Panicum hallii
GGTTTGTGGATTAACAATTCTTTTTGAGAAAATGAGTATAGGTTGATCCACGGATGAATAAGAGTTATTTGCGAACGTGTGGATTTCTGGAGACGATGAGAAAAGTTTGGGCTCAAGGCAAAGGTATAAAATAGGGTCTTTTTGAATTTTACCGGTCACAAGGTGCTTAGTGGATGATAAGTGACCGGATTTGTTGGATAGATAGCCGTACTATCAAGAGGGGTCATGTACTCGTGCTTGACAGGTCTCTAGTGCCATTTTGCTCAAAATATCTAATGCATGCATGAGGGCTAACTACGCTTTGCCGGGTTTTTGAAAAAGAACATTTGAGTGCTGACTGCTCAAGAGCGGACGGTCCGCCCTTGGGTGCGGACGGTCCGCTACCGTTCCAGAAAGGCTTAGAGGGTTTATCTGGTGGCTGGCGGACGGTCCGGTCCTCCTGGGCGGACGGTCCGCCACTGTAACTCTTTCTCGTTCCAGAAAGGATGTTCTCTGGTCTGTCTAATTTGTGTGGCCGCGGACGGTCCGCTTCTGTGGTGCGGACGGTCCGCAGGCACTCTGATAAATTGATCCAGAAACATTGTTGTCTCTGCTTGTTCCTCTAGGTTGAACGGCGGACGGTCCGCCCCTTGGTGGCGGACGGTCCGCAGGCTAATTCCAGGAGTGTTCCAGAGACCCTCATGTCTCTGGAGTTGTGGAACTCTTAACTGCGGACGGTCCGCTGGTTTGTGGCGGACGGTCCGCCGGGCTGTAACGGCTAGTTCTGACACGCATTAAATGCTCTCTGACTCTCTGGTTTATAACTGCGGACGGTCCGGTTTTTGAAACCGGACGGTCCGCGATCTCGCAGAAAAGACTGTAACGGCTAGTTTTTGATGGGATGTCTATATATACCCTTTGCCCGGCCTTGGGTGTCTCTCTTGGCCATTTGGACAGCATTCTTGACTCTCTAGGGCTAAGACATCCTCTCTCTCACACACTTGCTAAGGATTTGCATTTTTGAGAGTGAGAGTGCTTCCTAGTGCATTGCATTTAGAGTTTGAGCTTTGTGGCACTAGGGAATCTTCAAGCAAGGATCATTGACTTGTTACTCTTGGGAGTTGCCGCTCCCTAGACGGCTTGGAGAAGGTGATTTCGTGGAGCTTCTTGAAGGGGATTGTTGAGAAGCCCCGATTTCGGTTGTGAGAGGTTTTGTGCTCACCTTGCCGGAGTGGTGAAGAGCAACTCTAGTGAAATCGAGGTGTGGAGTGGTTCCTTGCTTCTAGCCGGCTCAAGATCAAGAGGTTCTTGATAGAGGAGCGGTTAATTCTTGGAATCCACCTCAACGTGGATTAGGGGTGACCGGCAAGTCATCGACACCACGGGATAAATTTGTGTGTCAAGCTTGGTTGTCTCTCTTGCTCTTTTTATCTTTGTTTTACTTTGAGCAATTTAATTTATTAGAGCTTGAATTGTATCTTGTCACCCTAGGTTGCAAACCTTTTAGAGATTGTAGTAGCATGACATAGGACTCTCTTGTGTTACTAATTAAATTTTCTCTAGTGTTGTGAGTTTTAGTTTTTAAACCGCCTATTCACCCCCCCTCTAGTCGGTGTTCTTGATCCTACAAGTGGTACCAGAGCTAAGTACTCCATTAATTGCGGATTTAACCATCTTGGAGTAGAACAATGACTAGTGATAATGGAATTCATGTTGGGAAGCCACCGTTCTTTGATGGGAATAATTATGATTATTGGAAGACTAGGATGTCGGCTCATATCAAAGCCATGAGTAGAAAGCTATGGAGAGTGGTAAATGATGGATATGTCATTTTAGATTCAAAAAATTTGTCACCCCTAGAAGAGGAAAATGAGATACTCAATGATCAAGGGGTCAATGTGCTCTTTAGTGCCCTTGGTGTGACCGAATTTAATAGAGTCAAGAGTCTCACAATGCTCATGACATATGGGAAAAGCTCATGGAAATTCATGAGGGCACATCAAGTGTGAAAGAGGCCAAGTTTATATTGCTTAAGGGCATTTTAGTGAATTTACCATGAAGAGGATGAGAGTATAGCCGAGATGTTCAACCGGCTAAATGACATTGTGAATGACCTCAAGGGACTTGGATTTGAGGTACCGGATGCGGATTTCAACCACAATTTCTTAGATGCCTTCCGGAGAGATATGATACATTGTGACCTTGCTTGTAAGGTCAATGTGAAGACCGCAATCCTACACAATATTGGGAGAGGTTCTCACTCATGACATGTTCAAGAAATCTCAAGATGAAGCTCATGGGGGAGAAATTGATATGAAAAAGAAAAGTTGGCATTCAAAGCTCAAGATAGCAAAATGGAGGAAGAAAGTGAGTGTCAAGAAGAAGAATCGGATGAAGAGATGGCTCTCTTGTCAAGAGATTCAATAGAATGATGAACAAGAAGAACTTTGGCAAGAAAGGTCAATCATCAAGAAAAAATCCTTTTGTGAACAAGAATGCTTTCAATGTGGTGAATGGGTCATATTAGTGTCAATTGTCCAAACAAGAAAAATGACAGAAGGACAAGAAAAATGATGAAAGAAGAAGAAGAAGTTCATCAAGAAGAAGAAGAATGGTCAAGCTTATTTTGTTGAGTGGGATTCCGATGCAAGCTCCGATGATGATGATGATGATGATGAAAGCCATCCAAGGGAGTTGCCGGGATCGCCATCAAGGAGGCTCCATCACTCTTCTCTACACCACATTGTCTTATGGCAAAGGTGGTGCAAAGGTACAACAAGATGATGAACTTGATGAACTTTCATATGATGATCTTGTTGAAATGCTAAATGATGCCGATGAATTCATGACTAAAGAAAAGGCAAAGTTAAAGGAATTGAAGTTGAAATTTACTTCTCTTCAAGATTCCTATGAGGAGCTAAAGACTTCACATGAGAATCTCAAAGAAACTCATGAGAAGCTTGAGGAAGCTCACAATGCCCTACTTAATCATGAAAGAAAGCAACATTGAGCATTGGTGTGAGTTGTGACTTAATTGATGATAAACCTTGCGATTCTAGTTCAACTAGTTCCTCTTGCACCAAAATTGATGACTCATCTTGCAATGAATCTCTTATTATGGAAATGATTTGTTAAAGAAAGAGGTTACTTGCTTGACTAATGATTTGAGAAAGTGCTATGATAGTAGAGCCATGTTTAATCATTGTTGGGCAAGTCAAAAGTTCACTTTGAACAAGCAAGGTGTTGGATATATTTCTAAGAAGGGAAGAAGGCTTTGTGCACACCAAAACCACTTTTGTGAAGAATAGTGGTAAGTCATATTGTGAAAAATGCAAGAAGGTTGGTCATGTTGAGAAGAATTGCACCAACATGAAAGTCATATCCTTTGATTCTAGTTACATTCTTATGAGAAATTCAAATGGCAATGTTAGTGCAAAATTTGTTGGAATACCTATAGATGGTGCTAAAAAGAATGCCATTTGGGTGCCAAAAGTCTTGGTCACTAACGTTCAAGGACCCAAGAAAGTTTGGGTACCTAAAGAGTTGTCTCTTTGTTGTAGGTAATTACAAGTCCGGAGGAAGACATTGGGTGCTTGATAGTGGATGCACTCAACACATGACCGGAGATCCAATGATGTTCTCCTCTCTAAATGAGAATGTGGATGGCTATAGTGATATCATCTTTGGTGACAATAGCCGAGGCAAAGTCAAAGGTGTTGGTACGATTTCAATCTCAAGTGACCATTCTCTTTCAAATGTTTTATTGGTGGATTCTCTCAGTTTAATCTCTTAGCGGTCACTCAACTTTGTGATTTTGGATATAAGTGTAGTTTTACTAAAGATGATGTTGTAGTAACTAGCTTGGATGGACTAAATCACATCTTTACGGGGTTTAGATATGAGGATGTATATCTTGTGGATTTTGCTACTAAAGAGGCAAACTTGTCTACATGTTTGTTCACTCAATCATCTTTGGGTTGGTTATGGCATAGAAGACTTGGTCATGTTGGCATGAAACAACTCAACCGTCTTATAAAGCATGATTTAGTAGTTGGCTTGAAGAATGTAAAGTTTGAGAAAGATAAATTATGTAGTGCATGTCAAGCCGGAAAGCAAGTTGCAAATGGTCATCCCTCTAAGAGTGTCATGTCAACCGAAAGACCATTGGAATTATTGCATATTGATTTATTTGGTCCTACAACATATAGAAGTATTGGTGGAAATTGCTATTGTCTTGTTGTAGTGGATGATTACTCAAGGTATACTTGGGTTTTCTTTCTTCATGACAAAGCCGATACTTATGATATATTCAAGAAATTCTTGACAAGGGCCGAAAATGAATTTGAACTCAAGGTGAAGAAAGTGAGGAGTGATAACGGAAGTGAATTTAAAAATACAAGAGTTGAAGAATGGTGTGATGAGAAAGGAATCAAACATGAATTTTCAACCAAATATACTCCGGAACAAATGGTCTTGTTGAGCGGAAAAATAGAACCTTGATTGATATGGCAAGATCAATGCTCTCCGAATACATGTTTCCGATAGTTTTTGGGCCGAAGCTATCAACACGGCATGTCATGCATCTAATAGATTGTATTGCCATAGATTCCATAACAAGACCCCATATGAGTTGCTCATTGGAAGGAAACCAAATATATCATATTTTAGAGTATTTGGTTGCAAATGCTATATTCTCAAGAAGGGAACTCGGTTATCAAAGTTCCAAAGCAAATGTGATGAGGGTTTTCTTCTTGGGTATTCATCTTGTAGCAAGGCTTATCGGGTCTATAATAAAACGCATGGCATTGTTGAAGAAGCATATGATGTTGAATTTGATGAAACAAATGGGTCTCATAGTGAACGAGAAAATCTTGATGATGTGAGAAGTGATGGCTTAAGAAATGCTATGAAAATATGTCAATTGGTGATGTTAGACCAAGAGAAGAAGATGAAGGTGATGATGGTCATTCTATCTCTATTAGAGTTAATCCTTCAACTTCTATCTCAAATGATCAAGCACAACAAGTTGTACAAGATTCTAGTAATGATGATCCTCAAGTACAAGATCAAGTTGGTTCTTCAAGTGCAACTTCCCCATCAACTCAAGAACCCGTTGTTCCTCAAAGGACACATCATATTCTTGCAAAGGATCACCCCGTGGATCAAATCATGGGTGATATTAGTAAGGGTGTCCAAACTCGATCTCGCATCGCTTCATTTTGTGAACATTATTCCTTTGTATCTTTTCTTGAACCTAACCGTGTAGATGATGCATTGAGAGATCCGGATTGGGTGAATGCTATGCATGAAGAATTAAACAATTTCACCCGGAATCAAGTTTGGGATTTAGTTGAGAGGCCTAGAAATTATAATGTCATTGGCACTAAATGGGTTTTTAGAAACAAGCAAAATGAAGATGGATTGGTTGTGAGAAACAAGGCAAGATTGGTGGCTCAAGGCTTCACTCAAGTCGAAGGTTTGGATTTCGGTGAAACTTTTGCCCCCGTTGCTAGACTAGAAGCTATTAGAATCTTATTAGCTTATGCTTGTTCTCACAACATAAAACTTTTTCAAATGGATGTGAAAAGTGCTTTCTTAAATGGCAAAATTAGTGAACTTGTTTTTGTTGAGCAACCTCCCGGTTTTGAAGATCCAAGAAACCAATCATGTATATAAGCTCTCTAAAGCTCTTTATGGTTTGAAGCAAGCTCCACGAGCTTGGTATGAAAGATTGAGAGATTTTCTTATTTCCAAGGGATTCAAAATTGGTAAGGTTGACACCACCTTGTTCACTAAAACCATTGGTAAGGATTTGTTTGTTTGTCAAATTTATGTTGATGATATTATCTTTGGCTCAACTAACCCAAGTTTTTGTGAGGAATTTGGTGAAATGATGTCTAGGGAATTTGAAATGTCCATGATCGGTGAATTGAGTTTCTTTCTTGGACTTCAAATCAAGCAACTCAAGGAAGGCACCTTTGTGTGTCAATCAAAATATGTAAAGGATATCTTGAAGAAATTTGGTATGGAAGATGCAAAACCAATCAAGACTCCTATGGCTACCAATGGGCATCTTGACCTAGATGAGGGAGGTAACCCGGTTGACCAAAAGCTTTACCGCTCTATGATTGGTAGCTTGCTTTATTTGACCGCATCTAGGCCCGATATCATGTTTAGTGTTTGCATGTGTGCACGATTTCAAGCCGCACCTAGAGAATGTCATTTGACCACCGTCAAAAGGATTTTGAGATACTTGAAATATACTCCTAATATTGGTTTATGGTATCCTAAAGGCGCTCACTTTGATTTGGTTGGATTCTCGGATTCGGACTATGCGGGGTGCAAGGTTGATAGGAAGAGCACTTCCGGTGGTTGTCAATTTCTTGGAAGATCGCTTGTCTCTTGGTCTTCAAAGAAACAAAATTCCGTGGCTCTCTCAACCGCCGAAGCGGAATATATTTCGGCCGGAAGTTGTTGTGCACAATTGTTATGGATGAAGCAAACTCTTCTTGACTATGGTGTGAAATTTGATGAAATTCTCTTGTTGTGTGATAATGAAAGTGCCGTGAAGATTGCTACTAATCCGGTTCAACATTCAAGAACCAAGCATATTGATATCCGTCATCATTTTCTTAGAGACCATGTGAACAAGAGCGATATCAAGATTGATGGTATTGGCACGGATGATCAATTAGCCGATATATTCACTAAGCCCTTGGATGAATCTCGGTTTTGCAAGTTGAGAAATGAGTTGAACATCATTGACTTCTCAAATGTGGCTTGAAAACTAGCACATGTGACATATGGTTCTTCCATGTTTTCCTTGTTTCAATTTTCTGAATTTTTGTGGGATTTTTTGAGCCGTTTATGACTTTTCATGATTTCACTCGATTTATTTTCAAATTCTTGTTATAACTTGCTCATATGAGAGTTTGGAAGGTTTTCATGCAAGATTTGAAATTTTTAGATTTTTATATGAGCAATGATCCCATATTGAAGTTGGAATTGTGAAAATTGGCTGAATACTGAACAGATTGAAATTTGGTTCAGCGGACGGTCCGCGGGTAAGAGGCGGACGGTCCTCGGTTTATGAGGTTAGTTCAACAGAGACACTGCAACTTGTTTTGGGCCGCAGAAGTTATGAAGCGGACGGTCCGCGTGTAACTGGCGGACGGTCCGCAGGTCATGTGAAACGATCACCAGAGGGACTGCAATGTTATTTTGGGCCACAGTGTTTTGAAGCGGACGGTCCGCCTGTAAGAGGCGGACGGTCCGCGGGTCATCTGGACTGATCACCAGACGCTCTGCAGAACTGATGTCAACAACAAAATTTTTGAAGCGGACGGTCCGCCTGGAAATAGCGGACGGTCCGCCACCTGACAGAAAGATGGGGCCGACCAGTGTTGCCTTATATTGGGCTGTTCCTTTCTCTCCTCTCACCAACCCGAGTCATCCTCTCCAAAGGCTCTCTCTCTTTCTCTCTCAAGCACGTGGGGAAGACTTCAAGGTCAAGGATTTTTGGCGTGATTCGCGGACAGTCCGAGCACATCCCCGGACTCTTCTTGTGATTCTTCATCATGTCCTCTCGGTATTTCGATGAATCCCTAACTCTTATTCTTGGATTTACTCATTGGAAAGAGTTAGGGTTAGTTGCTCCGATCTATTTTTGGGCCATGGATTCTTGCAAATAGTTGGGGCACTTTGTTCCTAGTGATGAGGAGATGGTGTAGTATTAATTCGGTTGGTGGATTTGTATCTAAACTCAAAATGTGGATGGATCAAAGTTGGGGCGCCTGCTGTGTTCATGTGCTGAACAGATGTGTCGCGGACGGTCCGCTGTTAGTAGGCGGACGGTCCGCGTCTGGTAGCGGACGGTCCGCCTGTGTCACGCGGACGGTCCGCCGGTGGCAAATTTTTTTCAGAAATAATCAGAATTGACTTGTATGATTATGGATTGGATTTCTTCCTTTTGTGATTGTTCTTATGGTCAATTCTTGATCCCAGGCCACCTCGGAAAATTTTCAAAGCTTTCACCTCAAAAATCAAGAAGGCTGGAACATCAAAGAGGCAAAGGGATGGTGATAATTCAGATGACTCGGACTATGATCCTCATCCTAGTGAGATGGCTGCAGCATCATCAGTGGGTGGTGTTGGTGATGAATCTTCAGAGGAGGACTTAGAGGATTCTGAAGATGATATTACTGCTTTGATGGGGCTAGATCTTCCTAGCCGACAGTGGACTGCTGAAAGCTATGCAAATGCTAGAGCAGTGAATCAGTTCGCCATGCCTCGTGACACCAACATCCTCTTTTTCAGCACCAAGGTACAACAAGATGCTTACTTCGGTCATCTAGTTAAGAAAACTGTGTTCAAACATCAAACTATTGACCTGGGGTATATGCGATCACATCCTGTCATGACTGACCTAGTGGATAGATTTGAGGAAATGGGGTTAGCTAATTTTCTGCAACATAGATGTGATTGGAATGAAACCGTCATACGCCAGTTCTATGCCACTCTAGAGATTGACATGGTAGCTGGTATATTTAGATGGTCCACTGGGAAGAGGATATATTTTGCCACCTTTGCTCAGTTTGCTGCAGCAAATCAGTTGGACTATGATTTCATCTCTAGTGAGCAAAGCATGAATGTCATCTTAGAAAATCCTCTAGATGAGAATGACTACCCCATGTATTATGAGCCTGCACATCTTGGTATAGCCAGAACCTTTGGGGGACTCAGGGTCTGAGGCATCATCCTGCAGTGATCAATAAAATTGCAAGAGTCACATTCATGCCTAAGAGTGGCAACAAGGACAAAGTTGGAGGGCTCTATTGGAATGTGATTTCTCATATCATGAATGGGAATAGGATTGATGTCATTGCTCTCATCATGGATCAGCTGGCAGATTTAAGGCTTAATATGGAAATGAACTTATACTTTGCTCCATACATCATGTCCATCATCAAAGAGAAGACATCATTTAGAGGTGTTTGTGAGTGCAAGCATACTCCCTTTCGGCCATTCAAGAATGACCATGCTTTTCTTATGAGGCCGTTGACTCCTTTCCCTGGAGATGCTGAAGCACAGGGGCATGGTGGTGATGATGATAGTGACGATGATGCTCACATAGGAGCAGCTGCAGCACAGCATGGCATGCCACCACCGCACTCTCCAGTACAGCCGCAGTGGGCTCCTCCAGCTGGCTACTTTGATCCTTACTTTGCATCTATGCAGGAGAGCCTATCCTCTCAGATTGCTGGGCTGACTAGTCAGATGCAGAGTCAGATGGACCTCAACTTCCAGAACATGCAGCAGCAGATGTTCCAGCCTATGATGGCTCAGATGCAGGGGGTTCAGGAGAACTTACACTCAGATATAGCCGCTCTTGACGCGCGCTTTGAGGATTTGCCTTCGTCTGAGCAGTTTGAGCAGCTTGAGCATAGGCAGCAGGATTTAGAGCAGCGCTTTGATACCTTCAGCACAGCCTTCACTGGGTTTTCTGACCACTTCTACTCAGTGTTCCCGGCTCCAGTGCCGCCTCCAGATTTCTACCCACACCAGCCGTTCTACCCAGCACCACCTCCTCCGCCGCCGATGGATTGATCTTTCTGGAAATTGATGCCAAAGGGGGAGAAGGAGCTTTGGAGTGCTTTGATCTAGGGGGAGCTCATGGATTTCTGGGAGCTCATGGATTTCTCATGGAACTCATTCGCTTTTCGCTTCCGTTTGCCACTCATATCTTATTTTGTGTTGAACTTTATTGGATGGACTTATGTTTTATATCTTGCATGGATTTGGCTTGTTATTTGTGATGAACTATGTTGATGTACGCTACTTCTATTTACTTATGTTCATCTTGTGGTTGTGAGGCTATGGAAATCAAGCTAAAATTCATGTCATATATATTGTGTATCTTGTATGCCTCGATTTCCACTTGTAGGGAAAACTCCGTCAAAATGCTCATATATAAATATGTGTGCTCTGGATATTCATTCAAATTTATATGCACACATCAAGGGGGAGTTCTCTCTACTCATTGAACTTAGTGAACTTATTCATACATATTCTGAAATTTTCAAGAAAGATGAGTAAGTTTTTCCAAAGTTCAATTTCAAGTTCTCTTTATGCCTAGCGTATGAAGTTGACTTGAACACTTTTATCACTCCAAAACTTAGTGTTGTCATCAATTACCAAAAAGGGGGAGATTGAAAGCATCTAGGCCCCTAATTCGTGTTTTGGTAATTAATGACAACGGTTTGTGGATTAACAATTCTTTTTGAGAAAATGAGTATAGGTTGATCCACGGATGAATAAGAGTTATTTGCGAACGTGTGGATTTCTGGAGACGATGAGAAAAGTTTGGGCTCAAGGCAAAGGTATAAAATAGGGTCTTTTGAATTTTACCGGTCACAAGGTGCTTAGTGGATGATAAGTGACCGGATTTGTTGGATAGATAGCCGTACTATCAAGAGGGGTCATGTACTCGTGCTTGACAGGTCTCTAGTGCCATTTTGCTCAAAATATCTAATGCATGCATGAGGGCTAACTACGCTTTGCCGGGTTTTTGAAAAAGAACTTATTTGAGTGCTGACTGCTCAAGAGCGGACGGTCCGCCCCTTGGGTGCGGACGGTCCGCTACCGTTCCAGAAAGGCTTAGAGAGTTTATCTGGTGGCTGGCGGACGGTCCGGTCCTCCTGGGCGGACGGTCCGCCACTGTAACTCTTTCTCGTTCCAGAAAGGATGTTCTCTGGTCTGTCTAATTTGTGTGGCCCGCGGACGGTCCGCTTCTGTGGTGCGGACGGTCCGCAGGCACTCTGATAAATTGATCCAGAAACATTGTTGTCTCTGCTTGTTCCTCTAGGTTGAATGGCGGACGGTCCGCCCCTTGGTGGCGGACGGTCCGCAGGCTAATTCCAGGAGTGTTCCAGAGACCCTCATGTCTCTGGAGTTGTGGAACTCTTAACTGCGGACGGTCCGCTGGTTTGTGGCGGACGGTCCGCCGGGGCTGTAACGGCTAGTTCTGACACGCATTAAATGCTCTCTGACTCTCTGGTTTATAACTGCGGACGGTCCGGTTTTTGAAACCGGACGGTCCGCGATCTCGCAGAAAAGACTGTAACGGCTAGTTTTTGATGGGATGTCTATATATACCCTTTGCCCGGCACTTGGGTGTCTCTCTTGGCCATTTGAACAGCATTCTTGACTCTCTAGGGCTAAGACATCCCTCTCTCTCACACACTTGCTAAGGATTTGCATTTTTGAGAGTGAGAGTGCTTCCTAGTGCATTGCATTTAGAGTTTGAGCTTTGTGGCACTAGGGAATCTTCAAGCAAGGATCATTGACTTGTTACTCTTGGGAGTTGCCGCTCCCTAGACGGCTTGGAGAAGGTGACTTCGTGGAGCTTCTTGAAGGGGATTGTTGAGAAGCCCCGATTTCGGTTGTGAGAGGTTTTGTGCTCACCTTGCCGGAGTGGTGAAGAGCAACTCTAGTGAAATCGAGGTGTGGAGTGGTTCCTTGCTTCTAGCCGGCTCAAGATCAAGAGGTTCTTGATAGAGGAGCGGTTAATTCTTGGAATCCACCTCAACGTGGATTAGGGGTGACCGGCAAGTCATCGACACCACGGGATAAATTTGTGTGTCAAGCTTGGTTGTCTCTCTTGCTCTTTTTATCTTTGTTTTACTTTGAGCAATTTAATTTATTAGAGCTTGAATTGTATCTTGTCACCCTAGGTTGCAAACCTTTTAGAGATTGTAGTAGCATGACATAGGACTCTCTTGTGTTACTAATTAAATTTTCTCTAGTGTTGTGAGTTTTAGTTTTTAAACCGCCTATTCACCCCCCCTCTAGTCGGTGTTCTTGATCCTACACCCGTGCTATTCCAGGTCCGGGGCCTTCGCGTCCCCAGGAAGGCTGGAGAGCTCTCGGGGAACCCCCGCGGACCCGGTCTCCCCAGGGAGGTCCGGGGCCGCCACGTGTGATGATCGGTCCATCACAGGCTAGCCCGCTCCGACCGGCCTCGGGGCCTGGCCCCCCCTCCCCGGGAAGGGGTCCGGTGCCGCCACGTGCCGTCCTGCAAAAGGAGCGGGGCTGGCCCTGCCGCGTGCCTGCGGCTAGAGGCCCTTCGCGGGTCTCCAGCCCACCTACCAGTGATTAATGCGGTAGCTGGGCCGGGTGCGCCCAAGTCAAAAAGAGCGGTCTGCCACTGACACACGGGGCAGGTAGGCTGACACCACGGTAAGCCCGCCTGTTTCCAAGGCGGCGCGTCGTATCACCGTGCACAGTGCGCGGACTGTGTACAGTCCCGTCACGGCGCTGCGTGCGTGATGATGGCCTGTAATAGGCGAGCCAAGGCGTGCGCTGCAACAGTGCGCACACAACGGGTCAGCGCTGTTTCACCGCCTGGCAGAAGGCTACATCCCAACAGTGACAGCACGGCTTCGCTGTTGGGCAACACTGACACTAGACACTGTGCAAGACAAGGCTGTACACGGCCATATCCTGGCTATGGATACGCACATCAACTTCCCGATAGAGAAGACTACGGAGAGGAGCTGGAGATGAAGATCTCCACATCTCTCATAGAGCAGGCTCCTGTTGGCCGGGCCCATCTGTCGGGGCCCCGCACAGTGTAAGCACTCCCCTTGGACTATAAAAGGGAGAGTGTACTCGTTAAAAGGGGGGGATAGAGACACACACACACACGCGCGTTCACGCGGCTCTCCGTTCAGGCTTGCATAGTCAATACAATACTAAAGTGGACATAGGGTATTACGCTCCGGCGGCCCGAACCACTCTAATTCCTTGCGTCCTTCCTGTGGTCATCCGCACATCGATCGAGCGCTCCTAAATCTCCTCCAAACCCTTCCTTAACTAGGATTAGACGGGTGCCTACCGCCACCCGGCTGGAGATTTCCTCCGACACCATCTATGGTGAACTCCTGTCTCTTATGTTTTAGGGAAGTAGCAAAGTCCCTCCAAGAAGGTGGCAGCTTAGAGATTATATGTCCGGCCACAAACTTATTGGGTAACACACATGGGGACTCTTTGCTGCAATTTTTGAGATCTTTTGCCAGAGTATGTATTTCATGAGCCTGTTCCACCACAGAACGGTCTTCGACCATCCTATATTCAAGGAACTGCTCCATGATATACAACTCACTGCCGACGTCAGATACTCCATATTGAGCCTCAAGAGCATCCCACAACGCTTTGCCAGTTGGCAGCCGGATATAAGAATCCACCAGGTTTTCACCGAGAACACTAATGATCAAGCCTCGAAAGAGGATATCAGCCTCATCGAACGCACTCCCTTCCTCTGGAGTGAACTGTTCAGGCTTACCCTCTTTTACATGGATCACTCTCGATAGTGTTAACCATAGTATAAGCCGCTCTTGCCAACGTTTGTAATTTGAACCATCAAAAGGTGGTGGTTTGATTGATGCAGCAAAGCTAGATACCGAAAGCCTATTAACAAGATCAGGTTTTTGGATTGTTAGATAATAGGCAATTTTTGGTATATTTTAATTCCAAATATTACTAACAATTTCATGATATTGATGAGTGATAATGTGTGTATAAGATATGTGCATGTGTTCATATTATTCTCACTAATAAGCATGAACAAAGAATTAAACCAGAATAGGTTTTGTAAGTACCCCAAGGCGGGACCAGTGCCGGGGGCACCGATTGCGCCGTTACCAGCTGGAATAGACATGCTATTCGACTGGCCTTACTCGTAGTAGCCGAACTATGTCGATCCAGGAAGAGGTTCGCAGTGCAGTCCCACGAACGGTCACGCCGGGAAGTAGACGAAGTATTCGTTCCCACGAGCGGTCACGCCGAGAAGTAGACGAAGGAGTCGTTCAGGGAGCGAGCAGTCGCGTCAAGACGCTAACCAAAAACTTGATTGCCCGCGTCCCGTGCAGGACCTTCAGCGAGCAGAGGTTCCGAAGGCCCTGCTCTCGCTAGAGCTGTGCGCGCAGCACTAGCGATGGGAATGGCAGAAAGCAGCTGAGGGAGAAGGGAGAGGTCTCCTAAGGAGGAGTACCTGGATCAAGTGCTGAGGTGAGTGAGGATGGGAGGAGGGGGTGGTGGTTTATATAGGCGTGGAGGTGCCTCAGGTTCAAAAAACCTGGACGTCATGAATGACTTTGATGAGCGGCAGTAATTGTGCCACGCCACTGCACCGCACTGGCCGGCCTCGCCACGGCCACGGCCACGGCCCGGCTCGGCGAGGCGAGCGAGCGCACGCGCGCGTGTGGTTCACCGTCCTCCTCTTATTGGCTTAACAAGTGGTGTACACGAAGTCCACCCTTTAAGTCGGTTGAGATCCTCCTCAATTCTCGGTACGGAATTAAGCTATTGATTCCCTAGTATTTAATAGTAGGCTTTAAATTCTTGTAATGCATTGATTAGAATGAATGGGCCAAGCCCATAACTCCAACACCTGAACTGCGATCACGCCGGCCTTCTTGGTGGGCATCAGCTTCTTAACACCCTTGTCCACGAGGCCTAGCCGGAGCTCCGCAGCGCGCCGCCGCCCGAGCTCGCCTCCATGAAGTTCACGCCACGGCCGCTGCAGAGCAGTTCCTGCTCTCCATCATCATTGGCCACCACCTCCCCAGCCATCGGCCATCGGCGGGTAGTACTAGACCAGCGTCTCAGCCAGCGCCTCCTTGAGCTCGGCTACGGTGGGCGCCGGTTGGGGTAGCAGAAGAAGACACTGACGTCGAGAGGTGGCAGGAGGAGCCCCGTCCTGAAGTCCGCCTTGCCTAACGGGAAGCTCATCCTGGATGACATAATGCACGCCATCGCCTCATTCCCGCCGGTGCCTCCCAGGTACGCCTACGCCCTCGCCGCCGCCGGCTTGGTGTGCAGCGCCTCCACCCAGTCCACAAGGCCCAGGAAGTGCTCACCGGTGGTGGCCTACGCCACCCATCGATGCACGACATCCGCCATGTCGGCGAGGTCCATGCGCTGCAGGCCCTCGGAGCCCGTGACACCGTAGGGGATGGTCGGCACGTTGCCGAAGTAGGGCTCCGTCCGGGAACATGCGGGTGCGCCGTGAACACCTCCAGCTTCATGCGCCCCGGCCTCGCCGATTTGGTGCCTACAAGGCTGCAACCATGCTAGATTAAAATACCGAGCTGCCGTTGCCACACGCCGAGCTCCGTCTGCTTCCTTGGCGCCTGTTGGCATGGAGCAGCGTGGCATCGTCCACATCGAGGTCTTGCGCGGTATGGTTTGGAGCCTCGGCAGCGATAGTCGGCCGAGGAAATGTCCACAGCCACATGGTGTCTTGCCGTTGTCGAGCCGGGGGGAGCGGCAAGCGGACAAGCGTCACGAGCCCGTGAGGAACACGGCAGGACCTCGCTAGGTTGCAGGCGATCCAGATCATATCAGTCCAATCCAATGGCTACGAGGGGCCTAGGGGTGGATGGTATTTCATTTACCGTCCACCCCTGCAGTCAAGCTCGGGCATTCCTCGTCACCGCCGACCATGTCGGGGTCGTCGATGAGAAACAAGTAGCCCCAGCGCCTCAAAAGCAAGCTCCATGAGACCTTCCCGGCCGACCACGCGCTCGTCAGCGTGCTGTGTGCCATGGACACGGATTGGGCCCTGTCCTTGGAAGCCAACAAGCCAGAGGTGGACGTCCACTGGCACACGCTGAGCTCCGTCTTGCAGTGCGTACTCGGAGAAGGCATCAGAGTTCGGAGACTGAACGCTCGTGGCATGAGCGTGTCCCTCACGGGCCACGGCCGACGCCAGCTGGGAACTAAGTCGAGCACAGCGCCGTGCCATCGCTGAGGGCTGACACCGACATTGGAGAGCATAGCGGCGGCGGCGTGCAGGACAGAGGGCAAGATATTCTCGTGGCCCACGGCTGCTGTCTTGTTGGGCGGCGCCTCGGCTCACCTCGCCGGAGCTCAGCACGGGGAATCGTATAGTGGAAGCAAGAGCAGGTGGACACCGGAAAGCCGAGCTTCGACATTGGAGGGTGCGCCGCACCACGTAGCTAGGAGCTGGGGGCCGTCGTGGTGCGAGGCAAGGATAGGAACCACTCCCGCATCGAGGCACCCGCGTCGCGCAGCCCAGCCCAGCGTGGAGCGAGCCGGAGCGGCAAGTGGCCGAGCCCGAGAGGGAACGCGGCGGGGCCTCATCCTCGTTGCCTTGCAGTCGATCCAAACCGCACAAGTCGAAATCAATGGACAAGAGAGACCCAGGGGTGGACGATATTTTATTTACCGTCCGTCCGGACGATATAGTTTCGAGGGAAACTACGGCAACCCTGGGAAGAGGATAAATCAACTAGTTGTTTGAACTTTTATTGCATTATGGAAACAATTTACAGAGCAAATTACAAAGAGCACAGTTGGCTCCAGAAGCAAGGGGGAGAGGAGAGCAAAAGAAACTAGAGCTAAAACTGGTTCTAATTCTAATTCTAATTACATAGGAAAGAAACTACTTCACGCTATAAGTGTCATCCTATATGCTGAGGAGGAGCACCTATTTGACCAAAGGGAGAGGTCTTCACTGCATCTTATCCGAAGGATAAATGAAACACGGACCACCCCCTCAGCTTAGGCCGCCCGCTACGTATAGTTGGCTATTTGGGCCATCCGGCACAGCACGGCCTGGGCCTGACTTGGCCCGGCACGATTAGGCCCGGCACGTTTGGCCTGATTACTTAATTGTGCCGGGCCGGGCCGGCCCCCATGCCGAGGCCTCGGCCCAAGTACGACACGAAGGCTTGTTATCCGTGCCGGCCCGGCCTGATTATCCATATGGCCAGCCCGGCCTGATTATCCATACGGCCAGCCCGTGAGTCCATAAAGACATGAACCCCTTCAATCCAGAATTGTTTGAAAATTTCAAATTTAACTAGAAATTTATTGAAATCTTAACACATTCTCAAATTTAAAGACTTTCATCAAACAGACGTACACACATAGACAGACATAGACATCCAAATACCAAGGCATTAAGCATTCAAACATACACATTCACAAATCTCAAAAGGACAACATATATTAACTTGACCTTTTTTATTTGCTGCCTCATTAAAAAGTTTGTAAGTAAAACCTCACACCTCGTGAGGACAAAACCCTACAAAGGAAAAAAAGAGTACAATCAGCTCTAAATTGTTCACGTACATTAACATTAGTTCAAGTTCAAGTTCAAATTCTCAATCACATGTCCATACCAGTACACCACCACACTAGATAGATTCTTCATCAAGAACACCGGTATACCACCACACTAGATAGATTCTTCGTCAAGAAACAAGTTCTGAAAAGAGTCTTCAAGTTCTCGATCCTCCACGGCATACTGAAGTCTTGCAACTCCTAACTCCTAATCATTCACCACAGCCAGCATCTCCACCATCTTAGGGTCCAGACTAGGGATGGCAATGGGTACAAAATATCCGCGTACCCGCGGATACCAAACCCGGTGGGCGCGGATACGGGTTTGAGTCTGTGCCCGCGGGTACGGGCGCAGGTACAACTCTAAACCCAACGGATATTTTCTAACGGGTTTGAAAAATTGATACCCGAATCCGCAAACCCGCCAGACCCGCTGACATGTGGGCCAGAATAACCCTTATATATACGATTTTTAGGGTTTTCCAGTTCCCCCATTGCTCCCACTCCCTGACCCAAACGCAGCCACTGCCCCCTCCCCCCGCGCCCCCCACACCCGCGAGATCCGGCCCGAGCTCTCCGCCGGAGAACCTCGCTCCGTCCCCCGCCGCCGGAGCCCCCTTCCCCTCCGCCCCGCGGGATCCGCCCCACAGATCCCCCCCCCCCCGCCCCGGCCTCCGGCTCCGTCCCCCGCCGCCGGAGCGCCCCCGCCCCCCCGGCCGCCGAAGCCCCCCGCCACCCCACTGCGCCGGGCCCCAGCAGAGGCCCCCGCCGCTGGAGCCCCCATCCCCTCCCCCCCGCCCCGGCCCCCGCCGCCGGAGCGCCCCCCCCCCCCCGCCGCGCCGGCCACCAGCGGAGGCCCCCTACGCCCCACGTGTCGGTGTTTAACCGGCTGCCCACCGAGGGATATACCCAAGATGGTAAGTTTTGGGTGAGGAGACGCCGAGATCAGGAACTCGATGGAACAAGGAACACAAAGCTTAGATAGGTTCGGGTCGCTAGGTGCGTAAGACCCTACGTCCTGTGGTGGTTTGTATTGCCTTAGGTGTAGAATGATCTAGAGATCATGTTTTGAGAGGGGTCCCTGTCCTCCCTTATATATCCGAGAGACCATGGTTACAAGAATGCTAACCAACACTAGCTAAGAAATCGTACCAAAACATATCTCGAGTAGATTCCCCCTGTATCGGTTAACTCTATCTCCTACTTAAACGGGATAAATAAGAGATAAACGAGATAAATAAGAGATAAGACGGACTTAATCTCTTAAATTACGCTATGTACACAGTCCCGTGGCTCTGGGTCTGACAAGCCCCGAGCTCTTCGTAGCTGAGTACTGCAGGCTTATCGAGCACTTTCGAAGTAGTCTTCGGCTTCTTTTAAAGCTCCGTCTTGAAGTCCTTCTTCAAGTACTTGCTTGACTGCATCGAAGCTATGAGGTGCTCATGCCCCGAATTATATTTTTAATATGGTGTGCGATTGAAAAATCGCACTCTATATGGAGTAGCCCCCGAGCCTTAGGTTGAATTGAAGAATCAAGCTGAGGGTCATTTTAGACTTGAATCTTCCTTACTCACTTTTCAAATAAATTTGAAAAAATAAGTAGTCGATGCCACGTATCCCGCAGCCCCCGAGCCTTGAATCCAAATCCCTCAAAATTGGAGATAAGGATCCAAAAACCGTTGCATGCAGGCTAAAAATGTCAACATGCTAAATTACCAAAATGATGATACAAATGATGGAATTTAGATCACAAATTCGAAAACCCCCTTTTTTCGAGCTAATTAACCCTGAAAAAATGATTAATCGAATATTTAATCCAAACAGTCCACCAAATGACCCCTCATCTTTGGAATATTCCCAAAAACGACTCTTGAATTTCGAAACAGTAAACTTTTCCCCAACCGCTGGTTATTTAACCCCGCAGCAACATTGAGAAAAAACTGTGCTTCCAATCTACAACTTGCCAAGAGCCGCAAAAATCCCCAAACAGAGCCGCGCTCCACCGCAATCCTCCCAGAGAAATCCCCCCACCCCGATCTCCCCGCCCCTCTCCCCGCAGCCCCCGAGCAACTCGTGGTGAGCGGATCTAGAGATGGCACCCAAGAAGTCAGAGATCGAAGGGAAAAAGAAGGAGGCGCAGCCATCGACCGGGGAGTGGACATACAGTAAGTGTTCCCTCACCGATCTGAATAGGCTAGTTTCCGAGGGGTTGCTACAAAAGAAGAATCTTGTCAACTGGCGCCCCTCTTTCTGTGAACCTTTTCCCATGGAAAATATTGACGAAATCGTCACATTTTACCATTTTGCCGAATGGGGATTGGCCCTCCCCTCTTGTTCTTTCTTCCGCCGCCTTCTTTATTATTACGGGCTTGAGCTCCATCACCTCAACCCGAACTCCATCTGCCACATTTCATTTTTTATCCATTTCTGTGAAGCTTTCCTCGGAATCGAACCCCACTGGGATATTTTCCGCTTCCTCTTCCGCGTCAAACTGCAACCCACCTCGAAACATCTTTCCGTTGCAGGGGGCGCCGGCATCCAACTGCGTCAGCAGGCCGGCGATAAATATTTGTCATACAAATTCCCCTCCAGCCTTCCCGGGTGGAAAATCACTGGTTCTATATTGAAAACCATGCCCTCCAACTCCCAGCAAAATCAAACAATCCACCCGTAGTGAGGCCGGAGTGGAATCTTGAACTGTCCAGGGGGGACATTGAAACGCCCCGGCCTAAACAACCGGAGCTAAACATGTATTTAAACACCAGAAAACAGTCTCTGGTGAAAATACATTACACAAGTGGTGCCACAGTCATACATAGCCTTATTTAATACGTTCGATTATAATAATAATATAAACTAGAAATACAATAGTTGCGATGATAAACGCAAGGGTAATCTCTTCATCGGACATGGGGGCTTCTATCACAACGGCACCACTCCAGACTTGGGTATAGGGCACGAACTACTCGCCTTCCTCAGGCACGAAATCAGGATCCTCTGCAACAAGTCATAAACGGGTGAGTACAAAAGTACTCAGCAAGTTCCACCTCACACTACGGGAGGGGAATGATATGCACGATGCACATTAATCACAATGCATTAGTAATGCAACTTAAGTTATACAACTCTTCCCGACACAACCCACAGTAGGTAGCTCACTAGTTGTCAGGACCACACCGTAGCCTGTCCATTCCGTGGACACGGACCATTCGAATGGATTCTACACTCTGCAGAGGTCGTACACTGTACCCACAAGCTCGACTGTCCGAACGGACAACCGACATAGCCGACACCCAGCCGTGGTCACGCCCCAGCCCGGCCGCACCAACCCTCGGGTCCTGACCCCAATGGTCTATACCCGTGAACCATCCCTGCGACTGCCAGGCTAACCAGTGGGATTAGGCTAAGTCCGGCCCATAACGGAACCTGTGGTCGTACTAAAGTAAGCTAGGTGAGATGTCAAAACAACTCGGTCCTTATGGTTTACCAGGGCAGCAACCATTCCTCAACATGTCAACTCGAGCCTACCTCCACGGTAGCACTCACCTGCCAGTCTACCACCACGGTAGCGCCGGCTCCAACATACCCAGCTGCCCTAGCCTCAACCAAATCCCTTCATATCCTAGTCTCAACTCTGGATATGCATAACTACTCACATGCATGTATGAGCACACTCAATCACTCAAGCATCGGTATATGTAATCGATCCTAAACCAGGACTACAACTAGACGTCCTCACATGGATGCAACCGCTCACGTAGGGGTCAATGAAACTTGCCTTCGCTTATGTACGCGTCGGCGGCGGCAGCTTCCTGCTCGTGGTACGGGTCTTCTGGCTCCGGCCCGCTGTACTGACCTTCGTACTCCTTGGCCGGCTCCTCCTCGGTCACTCCGTGATCTACGGCGGAAACGGCGCAACCGGCAAACAACACAAGCAAGCTATAAAATAAGCTCAAATAGAGATGAAAATAGGAGAAATAGATAGTACATGATTTGAGGAGAGGGTTAACTGTTGGAGCTTCGTCTCGTGAGTGAACTGGGCTCGGGAGAAGTGGTTCAGCTAGCAAAGTGAAGCGGCTCGGTGTGTTAGGGCTGATGGTGGAGTTCATCACGGCCTCGCTCCTTTTATAGGCGGGGAGAGCGGCAGCGGCTCGCACGGGCGACGGCGTGGGCTGCGGCAGCTCGCCGACAGCTCCCACAGTGGCAGCACTGAAGACGCGAGCGTCGAGGCGGCAAAGCCGGCGAGGACGCTGCAGCGGCGTGGGCAAGGTGGGGACGCGGAGGTGGGCGGCACGGCGCGGTGCCGGCGGCAGTGCGCGGTCGCGTCGTGGGGCCGGTGTGTCGCGCGTGCGCGAGCGAAAGCGAGCGCGGGTGGGGGACGGCAGGGAGGTGCGTCGGCTTCCTTTTTAATTGAGGTGAGGTGGTTCGCGCGGCGGAAAAATATCTCGGCCGGCGCTGTGTGCGACGACCCTGATTTATGGCGAGGTGGAGTCTACCAACAGATGAATCACAACCTATATACTAAGTACTCCAGCTTAACCAGGAGACTAACACGTACCTTATTGGAGCGACAAAGTCACGAAGGAACGCACAACCTTAAGTGGCTAGTCCAACACTAAGCTTACCACAACTTATGTAACTTGCTCATAGGTGGATGGCAAAAGAAAGGGGGGTCCTATTTATAGATCAAGGGGGATGGTGTTGCTAGTGAAGATAAAGAAAGCACCGGAGAAGGAAAACAGAGGGGAAAGGGAAATGGAATTCCTCAAGGACTTATGCGCAATTTCAGAAAACTGCAGGGACTCATCTGTAAGGCAAAATTTCCCATCAATCCAAAACTCAAATGAAGAAATGCCCAACACGAAAGTTGAAGAGTTTTTCGAACTCTACAACATTGCTTTAGGGCTCAAATTCAAAAACTCAAAACTTATGTTTTTACACATGAATTTTTGGAACAAAAGTCGGATTCGAATTGCTTTTGTCCTAAAGAGTAAAACTTTATAAAATTCAGGACCTAAATGCAAGCATTTATGACACGTCATGATGACGGGATAGACTCGTCATAAATGTTGGATAGACATGTCATTATGACGGGATAGGCTTGTCATAATGGTTGGATAGACATATCATTATGACGGGATAGGCTTGTCATAATGGTTGGATAGACATGACTTGCATTTTTACACTTTAGTCCTGGGTAGATTTAAAAGTTACTTTTGTAAATCAAATATTTGCATAAAAGGACTTGTACTTTTATAAAATTACGCAAACACCCTTACTTTGCATTTCTTTCAATAGTGATGAAAACTGGGATGTTACAGACATGGATCAAGTTGAGGAGCTCCTAGACATCATAGAGGCACACAAGATGATGGGAGTGACCGGCGCGTCCGTTATGTTCTCCTTCTTCAAACGCCGAGTGCAGCCGGCAAGTGTTCGACTACTTTGTATTAGACACAAGCTCTGTTTTGCCCATGCTAACTAAAAATCTTCTGCAGGGACACACGGAACTATACCGCAGTTACCCGCCACAGCCAGACATCCCCCGGCCAGACCACCTCCTCCCCAGCGCCGCTGTAGAAGCATAAAGGGCTCGTATAGCTGCAGCTCAGCGCAGCAGCGAGTCCACAGAGGATGTGAGCCCCTAGGCGGCGGAGGAAGCTGAAGGAGAGGCGAGACGGGACAACCCCTCCGGACTAGCCGTGGAGTTGACCGGAGCTTTGCCGCTGGTGCCGCAGGGTCGTCGGGTAGTGCGCAAGAGAAAGGCGTAGGAAATCGAATCTTCCGGGTACTTGTTGCTGCCTCGTTGTATTGCTATATGTTGATATTGTGACGTGCTGACAATATCCTCTTGTAGTCCTTCCGCCTCTTTCTCCCGGACCAAGCCCCAAGAAGAAGAGATAGCTCCATCGGCCACCGCAGCCGTCACCATCACCGTGGCGGGGACCGCGCCATTGGCTGGTGAAACCCCGCCACCAGCAATGGAAACGCCACGACAGGCCTTGCGGGTGAAAAGGGCCATCAAGAAGAAGTCTACACTGTAAGTTTGCCTCTGGTTGCACAATAAACATTCTGACTTTTTGACTTGTATGTTGAGTGACTTCGACTTCATTAGGGCTGCAAGCGCCGCGGACCTCCAGCTGAAACCGGCCTCGACTACCCCAGCCCCCGGGTCGGCGGCCCAAGAAGAGTCCACAAGCGCGGGGCCAATTGTGGCTGTGCCAGCCCCCGAGCCGTCAGCCCCCGAAGGGCCGACGCCCGCGGAGGCAGCCCCCGAGACGAACACGATGCTGCCCGACTTGCCGCCCCCCGAGCTCCAAGAAGGCGGAGCTGGAGCCGGTGGCAAGGAACAAGTCGAGGCCCCTGTTGCCGCTCCTACGGATGGCGCAGGTGAGCATCTGACCACCCACGGCTAGCCACAAAGACCTAGGCGCAATATGCTGAAGACATTTGTACTTGCAGGTGCCCAGCGGCCACTGCCTGAAGAAGCCCCCGGGACATCAGAGGGTCCCAGAGAAATGCTGAAGGCCGGGCCCGGATACAAGAACATCATCGACACCGACCTGGTGGATGACCCAAAGCTGACAGCCAAGAACATAAGAGGCTTCAGGAAAGCTTACAAGGAACTGTACGACTTTACCATGGTAAGCCTCGAGTGCTTGTCTGCTGGTATGCTTTGTCGAATAGTTTTGACTCGATCTCCCCTTTTATGCAGGACGTGATCACAGACTCCGAGAAGAAATCAGAAAAATTGCGGGAAGTTGTGAGTGATCACCAAGAATTCGCTGCTCTTGAGAGACGCGTTGACGACGAGAGGACAAAGAGCTTGCATCTCAAGAAAGCCAACTCCGAGCTCCAACAGCAACTCGAGGAGCAGAAGAAAGCGCTCGAGGAACAAAAGAACACGCACCAGGAGCAGCTCAAAGAGCAAAAGAAGGCGCACCAAGGTAAGCCATTGCTTGCATTGAGTACTTGCACTTATCAAGTTGTCTTGGATTCTGAAAAAGCTCTGCACCGCAGAAGTTAGGAAAATGTTAATATATAAAGAAGAGCTGCTTACTAACGTGAAGAACCTGCTGTATCGGCGTACAGATGACATCGAGAGGTTGCAGAAGGTGATCGGTGACACTGAACGACAGTTCGTCGACTGCCTTCAGCAAATCAAGACGCTGGGCGAGGAGAAAGAGCAGCGACAGAAAGAGCTCGAAGACCTCAGGGGGGCCGCCCGGGAGCTGGTGGACATGGTGGATCCACCGGAGGAAGGCGAAGCAAACCCTCGGCCCTTGCTAGAGCGTCTCCGCGAAGCCCCGAAGAAAGTACTCAAATTCCTCTCTGAGGCTCCTGTCGCATGCGTCAGCAACGCCCTCGCGATTGTGAAGTCTTTCCTGCCAAACGCGCAGCTGGAAATATTTGCTCAAGGAATGACAGCGGACTGCACCGAGGATCAATTCGACAGATACCTCCTAGAAGCCCAACCTGTATCAGAATGAATAGTTCAAAGTATAGTGCAGGATTAGGGTGTAAAAAACAAGTACTCATTCCCCTTTATAAATGTTGTATTTGATGTCTCTACTTGTGTTTGTGCCATGGCTGAATTGGAATCCAGGCTTGAAGGCTAAGTAGTAGACACTACCCTGGGTGCAGCGACCCGGAAGGTAGTCATAGCTCCAAGTAGGTACTCATCTAACAAGTTAGCCACAACTCGATCGAGCGGGTCTAAACTGTTAGGAAAGAACGCGAGCATCATCACGAAATTGCCGTGCTTAAGGCAGAAAAACAAAACTACCCCGAGTGCATCGACTCTGGATGTAGTCGAAGTCGCTCCTCATATGAGCGCGCTCCTTGAGTTAGGTAAGAACCGGACGGACGGTTCGAACTCGTTGGGAGCAAACGCGGGCATCACCGCGGTTCTGCCGTGTTTATGGCAAAAAACGAAACTACCCTGAGTTCAACGACTCGGGATGTAGTCGAGGTAGCTCTTCACGCGAGCCCATCCAACAAGCTGGATATAAACCAATCGAACGGAATGATTTGTTGGGATAGATGCGACTACTGTCGCGTGCGACCATCCAAGGTCGCGGCGGAAGTCGAGTCGTAGAAGATATGAACGGAGCGGATGGTGTCAGACCCGGGGCCACCGGGCTGGGCACGTTATGTAGTCTAAGAGATTAAGCCCGTCTTATCTCTTATTCATTTCCTTTATCTCTTGTTTATCCCGTTTAAATAGGAGATAGAGCTAACCAACACGGAGAGGATCTACTCGAGATATGCTCTGGTATGATCCCTCGACGGAGGTTGGTTTACATTTTTGTAACTCTGACCTCTCGGATATATAAGGGAGGTCAGGGACCCCCCTCAAAACGAGAACATCATTAGATCTTTCCACACCAAAGGCAATACAAACCAAACAGGACGTAGAGTGTTACGCTCCGTGCGGCCCGAACCTGTCTAAGTCTTGTGTTCCTTGCACCTTCGAGTTCCTGATCTCGGCGTCTCTACACCCAAAACTTATCACCTTGGGTATACCCCTCGGTGGGCAGCCGGTTAAACACTAACAGCTGGCGCGCCAGGTAGGGGAGCGCGTCGAAGATCCACCGGCGAGCTCGATGGCGTCTTTCAACTTCATCAAGTCAGTTCCCTCCCAGGGCACGACGTTCGTTTTTGGCTCGTGGGTTTGCATCGCAGATGGTGCGGGCAACTTTCGACGATTCCTCGTCGACATGACGCCAAAAACCTTCGCTGCGGATCCCCGCAGCGGCTTCGACAAGTTCGTCGGCGAGCTCGACTACTTGTCGCTCCATACTTCAGCAGCATAGATCGAGATGGAATCTGTTCCAAGCTCGACTTCTTTTGGTGTTGTGGCAACTCCCCCTGGTTTGGACTTGTTCCAATCTAGGGATCTGCATGATCGAACTCAACTCGGTCCATGCAAATTGGCCACTGATCTTCAGGAGGCCAACGCATCTGGGTCCCTCTCCATGTTAGAGAAGGATCTGAACCTGCTGCTCCCGGATAGAAATCCGGAAGCAACCGCGCGTCGGGGGGCTTCGGGTTGTTCTGGTCCCGGTGGCTTGGTGATCACTTCCTTGCCGAAGGGTCGCATTGTGCATTGGAAGGGCATGATGCACTCCGGTCTACTCGAGGCAGAGGGTCGGCTTGTGGCTCAACTCGAGCCATTGCCCTTTCAAGAAGGCAGGCCATTGGCCACCGCGGCGGAGGGGTCGACTGAACTAGTCGACGAAAGCTCTCATGATCTTTCCTCCCGCCAGGTGCTAATGGCCGAAGAGGGCGAGGACGGTGGGGACTTTCCCATCGACAATTTTGAAGTGATCTCCGAAGATGAGGTCACGGCCAACGTCGGTGACGAAAACGACGCCGATCGTGAGGCGCGGAGGGCTAGGAATAGGGCCGGCACAATCCGGCGGAGGAGGGCCAATGAGCGCAGGCGGTCTATGCATCGCGAGCTTGACCCTGAGTTCGCGCTGTTAGCGAACGGGGTTTCCGGACTCCGGTGGCCAACATCGCCAGGGTGACGGCCATCCTTGAGCGCAGCCACGATCCGGAGGTACGTCAAGCACTCCTCTACGCTCAAAGGGCTTGGATCCAGTTGGATCAACACAACCCGGCACCTACCATCAGGGAGGAGCGCGTGGGCGAGAGTCGAAGTCAGGCTCACAGCCGAACGGCTGGTGGCCGTCCTCGACACCAGATCAGCAATGACAATGCGCGGGGCAGCCAGGCCCCTGGCGGGAGGCAACAGCCACCGCAAGGGGGTCACCCGCGACAGTTCAATCTTCGACCTCCTTCGGGGGACCTGCGCCAGCACATCAATGAGGGTCGCGACGCGCGCACCGTGATCTCCTCCAGATGCAAGACCCGCGAAGAAGTCGAAGCCGAAGGTACTGACTGTAGCGATCGGATTCCTGCTTTTTCTGCTCGTTTCAGCAGCTACAAGTACCCAGAGGGCTTCAAGCCGATCGGCATCACCAAGTACGACGGCAAGGAAGCTCCTCAGCAGTGGCTCCGTTGCTACTCCACGGCCATTGAGGTCGCAGGGGGTTCAAACGTCACCAAAGTCGTCTATTTTCCGATGGCTTTGGACCCTGCACCGCTCACTTGGCTAGAGAGCCTTGGCAGCAACTCCATCGACTCCTGGGAATGACTTAAGAAGGTCTTCATCGACAATTTTCACGGAGCGATTACCCGTGCAGGTACTCGACACGATCTGGCCCAGTGCAAGCAAGAACGTAATGAGCTTCTGCGGTCCTACACGCGTCGCTGCTTCGACGTTCGCGCCACCATCGCGAACATCTCGGAGGAGGACACCATCGACTGCTTCTACAACGGCATCACCGACCCGGGCATATACAGGGACTTCGGGCGGAACAGGCCGAAAACTGTTGCGGGCCTTCGTGATATGATGCACGATTGGTCCGAGCAGGAGAAGAAGATGCGGGAACGGTTCCCGCGGTGCCAAGATAGCAATCTACGGCGCCCAAACGACAACCGCAGCGACAAAGGATAGCGAGACTTTTCGGAGCCACCCGGAAACGAAAGTCAAATGAGGTCATCGCGGCTATCGATCGTCCTTCGCGGGGCAAGAAGTCGACAACGTAGGAGGAGTTCGAGAAGCTCCTGCAGAAGAAGTGCCCGTGGCACCCAGGCGCCAGCCACGCTGCCATCGACTGCTTTCACCTCCGGAGGACGTTCAGCAACTCCGGCGGCGGAAAGAAGAACAAGAAGCCTGCCGACAAAGAACCCGAGGATGATGATCAAGAGGATCACGGGCGCAACCCGAAGTTTCAGGACGCGTCAAAGGTTGTCAACGTCATCTTCGGGGGAGACGAGGATTTTTGTTCCAGGCGGGATCAGAAACTGCTCCTCCGGGAGATTTTGTCCATCGAGCCGGCGGTACCACGACCACTTCGTTGGTCGGAGGTCCCCATCTCGTTTTCTCGTGATGACCAGTGGACGAGCTTTTCCGAGCCCGGCAAGTTCCCCTTGGTCCTGGATCCTGTGGTGGCGGAGGTCAAGTTTACCAAGGTCCTCATCGATGGCGGAAGCGGGCTCAATCTCATCTTCATCAGTACTTTGAAGAAAATGGGTTTGGAGTTCAAGGATATGCTGGTTCCCAGCAAGTCCTCCTTTTACGGCATCGTTCCAGGTAATGCGGCGCACCCGCTTGGTACGGTGGTCCTCCCAGTCACCTTCGGCACGCGGGAGAATTATCGTACTGAATTCATCAAGTTCGAAGTGGCTACTTTTGACTCTTCTTATCATGCAATACTGGGTCGTCCGGCACTTGCCAAGTTCATGGCAGTGCCACATTATGTCTACCTGCTTCTTAAGATGCCAGGACTCGGTGGAGTGCTCACCCTCCGCGGCGACTTGAAGAAGTCCTACGACTACAATCAGGTGGCGATTCAATACGCTTCGACTACTCGCGTGCCAGATGCATCGGGAGAAGTACTCGCGGCCGCGTAGCAGCTCTCCCAGACCGGGCTGGAGATTCCTTCGAAGAAGGCCCACAAGTCGAGCATCCAGTCGACTGATGATGTGGCCCTCAAGACGATCCAGCTTCAGGAGGGAGATCCATCTAAGACTGCCGTCATCGGTGCGGGCTTGGGTGACAAATAGGAACTCGCACTCGTCAACTTTCTTCGGGCTAACCGAGACATATTCGCATGGAAACCAGCGGATATGCCAGGAGTGCCCACGGAGTTGATCGAGCATGCTTTGAATGTACACCCGTAGGCTACGCCTAAGAAGCAACGCCTGCGGAGGTTTGCCCACGACAAGCGTGAGGCCATTAAACGGGAGTTCGCTAAACTTCTCGCGGCTGGATTCATTAAAGAAGTAATCCATCCAGAGCGGGTAGCGAATCTCGTTCTTGTAAAGAAAAAGAACAATGAATGGAGAATGTGTGTCGACTACACTGATCTCAACAAGCATTGCCCAAAAGATCATTTTGGGCTGCCGCGCATTGACCAAGTTATCGATTCAACGGCTGGTTGTGTCCTTCTTTGTTTTCTTGATTGTTACTCAGGATATCATCAGATCGCGCTCAAGGAGGAGGATCAAATCAAGACTGCTTTCATCACCCCGTACGGGACTTACGCCTACAAAACAATGTCCTTCGGGTTGAAAAACGCAGGCGCAACATACCAGCGTGCGATCCAGATGTGTTTCGCGGATCAGCTGCACCGGAATGTTAAGGCTTACGTGGATGACGTGGTCATCAAGACCAGGGATTCCGATAACTTGATCGCAGATTTGGAAGAAACATTTAGCAGTCTGCGCAGATTTCGGTGGAAACTCAATCCCACCAAGTGCGTCTTTGGAGTACCTTCAGGAAAGTTGCTCGGGCTCATTGTGAGCAATCGGGGCATTGAAGCCAACCCTGTAAAGATCACGGCCATCACTGATATGGAGGCTCTGGCCACAATCAAGGATGTGCAAAAATTAACAGGTTGTATGGCGGCTCTGAACAGGTTCATCTCCCGGCTCGGGGAGAGAGGAGTACCCTTCTTCAAGCTCCTGAAACGCCAGGATAAGTTCCAATGGTCGGAAGAAGCTGAGCGGGCCCTGCAGGATCTGAAACATCATCTGCAATCACCTCCAATCCTTACAGCACCGTTGCCAGGGGAGGACCTACTACTTTACATCGCGGCAACTACTCATGTTGTCAGCAGTGCTATTGTAGTCGAGCGAGGCGAAGAAGGCCATGCGTTCGGAGTGCAGAGGCCTGTCTATTTCGTCAGCGAAGTCCTCTCCGAATCCAAGGTATGGTATCCAGCTGTCCAAAAGCTCCTGTATGCAATCTTAATCACGTCAAGAAAGCTACGCCATTACTTCGACGAGTACAAGATCACTGTGATTACGGACTTCCCGCTGGCGGATATTCTTCATAATCAAGACGCCACGGGTCGCATATCCAAGTGGGCAGTGGAACTGGGGGCTTTGTCAATTGACTTCAAGCCACGCACTACAATCAAGTCACAGGCTCTAGTCGACTTCATGGCTGAATGGAGGGAGAATCAAGTCCCAACCCCAGTGGACAAGCCAGAGCACTGGACTATGTATTTCGATGGGTCCCTCAAGCTCGACGGCGGCGGCGCTGGGGTTCTACTTATTTCTCCGCGAGGTGAATAATTGAAATATATCCTTCAGATCCTGTGGGCGGTATCCAACAATGAAGCTGAGTATGAAGCTTTGCTTCACGGGCTTCGTTTAGCGATATCACTGGGGATCAAGTGACTACTTGTATACGGCGACTCTCTTCTTGTAGTCCAACAGGTCAACAAGGAATGGGACTGCAACAAGGAGACAATGGAGTCTTACGTACAGGAAGTGCGCAAATTGGAAAGCAAATTCTCCGGCCTGGAGGTCCATCATGTGTTGCGGGAGCACAATGTTGGCGCGAATGCCCTGTCTAAACCGGGGTCCACGCGTGCCCAGGTCCCGTCGGGAGTCTTCATCCAGGAGCTCAAACAGCCATCCATCAAGTCTTCTCCGCAGATAGCCATCGACGCGGGTCCCCAACAACCCGATCGAGAGGTTATGGTGCTGGAAGAGGACTGGCGAGAGGCTTTTATCGACTTCATTCGAGATCAACGATTACCAGCAGGAATCGACGCCAGGAGCGCAGAAGCAGCCCGCATCTTACGCCGAAGCAAGGGTTTCGTCCTGGTCGACAGCAAGCTCTATCGGCGAGGCGCTCGGTCAGGAGTTCTCATGAAGTGCGTCACAAAGGACGATGGTTACGACATACTGCGGGAGATCCACGATGGCGTCTGCGGCAACCACGCGGCTTCAAGAACGCTGGTGGGGAAAGCATACAGGGCTGGTTTCTGGTGGCCTACCGCAGTGACCGATGCGGAGGAACTCGTGCGCAGGTGCCAAAACTGTCAATTATTTGGCAAACAGACGCATGTTCCAGCTCACAGCCTCATCACCATACCACCATCCTGGCCTTTTGCCTGCTGGAGCCTCGACATGATCGGGTCCTTCACGACGGTGCCAGCGGTTTCACCCATGTTCTGGTGGCTATCGACAAGTTTACTAAGTGGATCAAGTACAAGCCGATAGCCAAGCTCACGCCGGATCGGGTCGTCGACTTCATCTCCGATATTCTGCATCGTTTCGGCTTCCCCAACTCCATCATCACAGACTTGGGGTCAAACTTCACGGCGAACCAGTTCTGGGAGTTCTGTGAGAATGCTTGTATCGAAGTTAAATATGTCTCGGTTGCACACCCAAGGGCCAACGGACAAGTCGAAAGGGCGAACGGCTTGATCATTGACGGCCTCAAGAAGAGACTTTATGATGAAAATAGCAAGAAGGGAGGCAAATGGGTGCACGAGCTGCCACATGTCGTCTGGGGGCTTCGGACTCAGCCATCCAAAGCCACAGGACAAACACCTTTCTTCCTTGTATATGGATCTGAGGCTATTCTACCAGCCGACATCATGTGGAAGTCTCCAAGGGTCGAAATGTACAATGAAGGCGAGACGGACGAGGCGCGGTAGTTAGAGCTCGATTTTGTGGAAGAAGCTCGCTGCACCACTCTTGTTCAATCTGCTCGGTACCTACAGGGGATCCGGCGATATCATGATCGCAACGTCAGGGAGCGGTCATTCAGTGTTGGCGATTTGGTCTTGCGTCGTATCCAGGACGAATCTGGCCTACACAAGCTCAATTCAAGGTGGGAGGGCCCGTTCGTCGTCAAGCAGGTTACAAGGCCCGGGTCTTATCGACTACAATATTCGGAGGGTCAGGATGTCCCGAACTCCTGGAACATTCAGAACCTGCGCAAATTCTACCCTTAGGAGGCTCCGAGCCACATGACTCAGGTTGTACATTCCCTCCTACTTGCACGACGGCCACGGTCACGTGCAAACACTTATATAAAAATCAACTTCTCGTCGTGTATAATGCGGGGGCTACGGCCACGCTCATCCCCCTTCGACTTCAGCTCCTGACGGAGCCCTCGGCTCCATCTAACTCCTCTACACATCGAGTTTCGCCATGACCTCGGATGCTCGCACGCGACAGCAGTCGTATTTTTTCCAACGCAGTCGATCCGCTCGACTAGCTTAACAGCAGTATGCTGTAAAAGGCTCGCATAAAGAGCTATCTCGACTACATCCTGAGTGGCTGCACTCAGAACAGTCTTGTATCCGCCAAAAAGAATGGCAAACCTGCGGCACCGCTCGCACCTGCTCCTTGCAAGCTCGATCCGTCCGTCCGGGTCTTACCTAGCTTACGGAGCACGCTCACAGTAGGAGCGACCTTCGACTACACTCCGATCGCCGCACTCGAGGTAGTCTTGTTCTTCTGCCCTACGCACGGCAATCCCGCGACGATGCTCGCGTTCTTGCCTAACAGGTTTAGACCCGCTCGTTCGAGTTGTGGCTAATCAGTTAGACGAGTACTAGCTACCCTTCGGGTCGTTGCACCCAGGGAAGCGCCTGCTACTCGAGCCTTGTAAGCCTGGATCCCAATTCAGCCAAGACACACACATACACAACGAGAAACATCAAAAGAAGCCACATATACAAGGAAATGAACACTTGTCTTCAGTACCCTAATCCTGCATTACACTTTGAACTATGTGTTCTGATACAGGTTGGGCCTCTAGGAGGTATTTGTCGAACTACTCCTCGGTGCAGTCCGCTGCCATGCCTTGAGCAAATATCTCCAGCTTCGCGCTCGGCAGGAAGGACTTCATGATTGCAAGGGCGTTGTTGACGTATGTGACAGGCGCCTCGGAAAGGAACCTCACCACTTCCTTCGGGGCCTCACGAAGATGCTCTAGCAGGGGCCGGGGGTTCGCTTCGCCTTCTTCTGGTGGGTTCACCATGTCCACCAGCTCCCGGGCGGCCCCCCTGATGCTCTCGAGTTCTTCGCCCAGCGTCTTGATGCGCCGAAGGCTGTCGACGAACTGCTGCTCAGTGTCGCCGATCACCTTCTGCAGCCTCTCTATGTCATCTGTACGGTGATAGAGCAGGTTCTTCACGTCAGTAAGTAGCTCTTCTTTACTGATTAAATTTCTCCTAAGCTCTGTGGTGGAAAGCTTTTCAGAACCCAGGGTGAGTCATACAGAGCAAAATACCCGAGGGAGGCAACGGCTTACCTTGGTGCGCCTTTGTGACACCCTAGGTGTCAATTAGATCAAATCAATAGAAATAATGTTTGGTATGTGTGAAATTGTGTGGAAATCTAGCAAAATTTTGAGATTAAGGGTATTTGTGTAAATTTAGGAAAATACAAACCCTTTTATGTAATTTAATTGAAGTATAAAGTAACTTTCCAAATTTTACCAAGGGTGAAAGTGAAAAAGTGAATGTCATCATGACCAGCATTAAAGGCTTGCAGATAGGCCCAAAAAGTTGTAAAATTTGCTTTAGTAGGACCAAAATATATGCAAAGTTTAAATTGAGTACAAAATAGCAAATAACACAATGTGCTTTAGGTTTCTGGGTGTGAGCCCTAAAGCAAAGTTATAGGTTTTAAAAAGTTTTACAACTTTCATTTTGACCATTTTCTCATTTGAGCACTGGTTTAAAAGTTATAAACTCTTTACAATGCAGTCCCTGTAATTCTTTGGTTTTACAAATCAGTCCTCGGCTCTTTCTTCTTCTTTCTTCCTCCTCTGGCGCCTCCCCTGCTCTCTGCTCCTCTACTGCTGCGCCGCCGCCCGCTTTTCCCGGCCGCCCCTCGCCACCTCCTGTGCCTCCCTAACCACGCGTTGCTTCCTCATCCCTCCACCGCTCTAGCTCCTGCCGCTGGCGCTTTACCCGCGCGCCACGGCGCCCGCGCTCTGCAGCGCCGCCTCGCCGGCGCCTCTGTCGCCGCCGAGCGTTTATGGCTCACCCCCGTTAGCAACCCCAAGTCGCCGCCCAGCTCGCCGTGCTCCCTTTTCCCCTCCTCCCATTGCCTATAAAAGGCCGCCCGGACCAGCTCGCGTGTGCCCCATCGCCGCCGCCCCTTCCTTTGTGCCGTCAAGCTTCGGTGCACCGCGGGATTGCCTCCTCGACCCTTTCCCTCTTCAAATTGGTAGCGCCCACACCTTCCACGGCCTCCACCGCACCTCCCCAACCCGGCCTCTCCTTTTCCCCGACGCCGGAGCGCCACCGCCGCAGCTCCCTCCCGCCGCCGGCTCTGCCTCACGTCGGCCGCCCACCTCCGGCCATCTCAAGCCCGCCCAGGACCACCAATAGGTAGCCCGAGGTCTCCTCCTGCTTGTCCTCCCCTTGCCCCTCACCGCCGGCGAACTACCTGGCCGGAATTTGGCCGGCCCGAGCCCCCCCCACCGCCGGCCATGAGCATGGACCCAATTGCTTTGATTGAAGTTTTTCCAGGGGGCTATGTGTTAAATGTAGGGGCTGGTTTGTAAATAAGTGGCTGTTATTTCATGTGAATGTGTTTCCTGTCTTGCAAAATTCATAGAAAATCGTAGAAAATTCAAAAAAATGTAAAACCAGTTGGAATTGAATCTTCATTTCAAACTCTATCAATTCTGTTTTATGACCATGTTATGAAAATAAATGATTTGTGCTGTATTTAAAATCGAAGTAAGTGAAAGCTTGTTATTTCATGTGAGAGCTTTCCCTGTCTTGTAAAATCTGTAGTAATTCACAGAAAAATCCAAAAATAGCAAAACCAGTTTTGTTAGAAAATAGATTTCAAACTCTATGACTTTTGTTAATAGAGCTTAGTTTGAAACAAAATATTTCTATCTGTATTTTTAAATCTAAGTCTAAGGAGTAATGAATACTTAACCTTGTCATTTCATGTTGTTTACTTATGAAATTTGACATGAATGTTCTATGAACTCTAAATAACTTTGTGCAAGTTACAAACCTAACTTTGATTTAAACTTAAATCTCTTTTATTTTTGGAATTTTCAAATTTAAAATAATCCACCATGCTACTTAAGGTAGTTAGATAAGTGTTAGGGTGGCTAACCATGTTGCTCAGTGTAGATAACCCTACTGCTTAATGTGACTAAGTAATTTACTTAATACTCGATAAATGACTACCCAGTATGGGAGTTTGTGTTGTTTGCTAGTGTGTAATGTTGAATGTATTGGATTGCAACTTTATCGTGAAATAGAATATAGATTAATGCATTTTCTAAACTGCATCCTTTTGATCGCATATAGACTTGACGTTTCCGGCCGACGGTGACTATCAGATCCTCCAGGAGCCTGAAGTGGAAATCTCTGAAGCCGCCGGGAACCTCACTGAGGAATTAACTGAAGCCCCGAACCCGAGTTCGGAAGGTTTTATTAATATTTCTGACCCCAGACCCGCCAGTGAAGGCAAGCCCCGGACATATCCTATTATTTTATTTACACTGCAACCTATGCTTATTTATCTATATTTATGCATTAAGTCTAGGAATTGAAATGAAACCCTAGATGCATATTTATAGGAACCAATGTATTGAACATTAGAACCTGAGTCCGACTAGTGCTATGCTAATAGGACCGGTAGAAGTCGAGTGATTTCCTGTCACTCGCGCGATATAGGAATTGATTATTTTCTTTCCTGCAATCACTATAAGGATGACGGACGGGGTTACTTGAAATTTCATGGAAGAAAGTGATACCCCGTCTGTGTTGATGAATTTGGTTAAGGTCGCAGTGTGTGGTAGTGGCAGTTAAGCGTTTGAAAGTACTAGCCACATGCCGCGAAATATGGTAAGCGGTAAGCCTAGTAACCAATCGGCCCGGCAAGTGGACTCGTCTCCCACCACTCGACTTTTATTTTATGTTTACACGCACCGACTGTGAGAGTACGTTCTGCAGAGCAGACAGGAATACGGTCATGTAGTCGCGCTACAGACGTATGTCCTGCACATTGGATGTGCGTATAGTCCAGCAGTCGCTTGTGGTGGTATTGTTCCACGACCCGGAATGAAAGGCAAACGGTTGCTTCGGAACGCCCTGTTGGTATTCCAAGCGTGTGTGTTAGGTTTACCTTGCAAGGGTTAAAATTCGATTCAGAATCGTCCGCCTCTCACGAAGATTGAGACTGCTTATCTCTTTTACCACATAGAGTAAGAAGGGCAATGTTATGATTATCAAAGATGATGTTTGATTAAAGAATTGTACCATGCTTGAAGTAGTTATAGGTGCTTACCTAGAATGGTTAAAACAACTAGAATCTGAAAGTTAAAATATGAATTAAGGACCTACTCTTTACGGCTTTTCAGCAAAAACTGAACCAGAACTTTTACAAAGCCTGCATGGTCTAGTTATGGGCTAAGTATACCCAACCCCGGTTAAGTCTTGCTGAGTATTAGTATACTCAGCCTTGCTAGTTATGTGTTTTTCAGGTAATGTCTCTGAAGACCCTACTTACCCTACGCCTTGGCCTTCTGCTGTGCCTGATGGTTGGTCCGTGGAGTGGGAACCGTCCCCGGCCAACACCGACCCTAGCGAGTAATGTCATGCTCGGGCTTAGCATGATGTTAATACTGTCGACGTGTATAATTATCGTACTTTAATTTCCGCTGCTAAGAACTCAACTGTTTTAAATGGTTTGTAATCACTTCTAGCACTCTAGTACTTGTGTTACTCTGCAAACTTTTGTAATATAAGTGTCTGTTATGTAAAATATGATGGTGATTGTATCTCTGGACTCACCGTTCACCTTCGTGTGAGGTAACCTTATTTGATCCTGTGTTCGGTGGTTTATCGGGACGTTACCCGACAGGCCAAGGGATTATACCGTTTGAAGCACGTTGGTGGCCTCGGAATTGGACTCGCGTACTTGAGCCGGTATAATTCAGGTTGGTTCTGCCACAGCTGGTATCAGAGCTATAAGGTTACTCCAGAGATACATTTTACCCTAAAAATGCTTTCAGTATAAAAGTTTGACCAACAAAGTATTGGCAAAACTACGTTGGATTCGTTAAGGATTGTGCTTAGTACGTAAAGCCCTAGGGTAATGTAATGTTAATATGGGAATTATAGGTGGCTATAGTATATGTATACGACTCTAACTTCCAGCACTACATTTCTGCTAGACTTAAATTTGTGCACAATCCAACTTTACTTTCTGTAACGACATCTTCGATGGTGAGGTAAGAAGGTAAGGATCCTCAGCTAACTGGGAGTTAGCCTTCCCGTCGGTGATGCGAACCGAACGCTGTTTCTCAAGCAGTGGCCTACTTGAGATGCTGCCAATATATCAACTTAGGTTGATGATATTGGGAGTATAAGGTCAGTAATAGGGTATAGCAATACCCCCGCATTTTGCGGTATCTTGTGAATACGTTGTTTCAATGACGTATGTTAACGTTGTCTGTACGGCGGTAATTGTACAGATGCTGTTTCTATAGTGAACAGTAATGTTTGGGGACGCTTTCATGAGTGCTGGCATGAAAGGTCCATATATTCATTGTGGTTTTTCTGCAGGTACACTAACCACGATTAAATAGGTTAAGACGAATAGGGATATCCGACTAGCTATTATGGGGAGAGACGAATATATTGTGCCACCGAAACTACTCGCATAAGTCCAAGTATTTTGGAAGTTATTTTGAATGTGAGGACGTGTAGCACGTGCATGCATATTCCTTGATTTGGTTGAATGAGTGTCATGGTTGGTTAGGAAATATTAGCACTTAGTATAGTAAAGTGATTAGTTTTTGGATAGCCTTAAGGTTAATGTTTCTATCTCTATTACTTTATTCTTAAGATCTAGAGCGATCTTTCAATTTTTAGACTCTGCTGTTATCAGGGTAGGTCATCTGGTTTCCTTTACTCTGTGAGAATAGCTGCATTCCAACCAATCTATCAAGCTAACTCACATTTTTTCCGCAGTCTTCTCAAGGAGTATGGTTGAAACTCATAATCTCACCATTTGAGTCCTTGTTTCAGATGGCTGAGTTTCCCAGGTTCTTTTGGGATTCCGCAGGACACGCTCATACCAATGCCTTGCATTGGGAAGGTTTTCCTCGTCTTTTGTGGGAATCTCTCCAGGTGTTTGGCTACCCTGAGCCTCCACCTTATGATGGAGTAGAGTATGATGAAGAAGATGTTCCTCGATGCCGAGTAAAAATGACTATTCCTCCGCATCCTACCTTATCTTTGTGGTCACCGATTGAAGTAAATGTGGTTGGTCATCGCCTTGCCGATACTTTTGAAGCGGCAGCTATAGAAGCTATCCATATCTTCTGTGATCAACATCCTGAGGAAGTTGCAGGATATCCTATCGGCTTGTTTCCTGCAATGGATTCTCGTGACCCGGAATGGACTTTCAGAGTGGCATACTGTGACCATTTGCTGGGAACTCTGGCTGGAGAAACCCTACGTACTGCTGTCCGATTCATGAGTGCACAGTATCGTTATCAGACACTTCAGCAGCACGGTATCTATCGCTTGACCAACATCGCCCAAAGGTATCGTAATCAGGTTGGCCAACAGAATACGCAGATTGAGGCACTCCAAGCTACTATCACTACCAAGGAAGAAGAAATTACTCAGCACGAAAGAAACTATACAGCATCGAGAAGAACAGATTGTTGAGAGTGACGCCCTTATTACTCAACGTGACACTGTTATTGACTTCCTTCAAGAGCAAGTTCATGAGCTCAATCTTAATCTGGGCGAAGCTATTGACCACATCAACATGCTTCATGAACAACCAGCGCAACCGGGTGCCAATGAACCAGAAGATGATGAAGAAGAAGACCCTGAAGAAGTCGAAGGAGTTTCTGGGATTGACTCTGAACATGGAGATCCTGTTCTTAGTCCTTATCATTCCTCCTCCGGTAGTCAGTCATCCGTGGGCAACCTCGATGACCTCTAGACTCGTTTGAGCTGATGACATCCTAGATGTAGAAAGTGTGTTATAGTGTGACATAGGAGTGAGTAGTTGGATGATGTGCGAGCCACTTGTTGTAGAATATGTGGCAAACCTATGTACGGTCTGGTTTGGAACATTGTGGTGTAACATGGAATAAGTTTCAGTTGGTTAGGAAAATTTGAGTTTCTGGAGTAACACTTGAGATTTGGAGTTGTTACTTTGCACTGTGCTAGTATATGCTATGATATGATTTCTGAAATTAGAAGCAAGTATTGGCGAATGCTCATGGATAACTTCTATATTTCAGATGGTTGGAGCTACGCGCGGAACCCCGGAGGGATTCAGACAGGAACAAGCTAGTGGTTCACAACAACCACCTCCGCCGCCACCAAATCTAGCGGAAGTGATGGCCCGTCAGACTGAACTCCTAAACATGCTAGTGCAGGCCCAGCAACATCAGTTCCGTTCTCCTCAACGTGGACGTGAGGAGCATCCATCAGCGGGATATCAGGATTTCTTTAGTACGCAGCCCCCACTTTTTCATAAGACGGAAGAACCTCTTGATGCAGATGCATGGCTCCGTACTATCGAATCCAAGTTTGCATTACTTTCTGTCCCATGCTCCGAAGCAAACAAGACTCTCTTCGCAGCACAGCAGCTTCGGGGTAACGCTCGCATTTGGTGGGACAATTACTATGCAATGCAGCCAGATGGACATGTTGTCAATTGGGAAGAATTTAAGACAGCCTTCAGAGCGCACCATATCCCGGAAGGACTCATTGAGCGGAAGCTCAATGAATTTTTGGCACTGACTCAAGGGAACAGCACGGTACTCCAATATGCACAAGCCTTTAATCATTTGTGCCAGTATGCAGGCTACCATGCTGACACAGACATCAAGAAGAAAGATCGTTTCCGTCGTGGATTGAACACTAAGCTGAAGGAGCGCTTGAATTTGGTCAAGGCTAACAATTTTAATGAATTGGTCAATATGGCCATTACCCAAGAGGACTGTATCTCGGCACATCGTGCTGAGAAGAAGCAAAAAGTATCTACTGGACCCTCGAACGCACAACCTTCGAGGTATCGGTTAGTTCAAAACCCGACTTTCCGAGCTCCGCCCAGAATGCTCCCACAGGCAGATGGTAGCTAGACCTCCTCAGCCGCCCCGATATAACAGGCCACCAGTGCCTCAGTATCAGCAGCAGCAGCGACCAGTTGGTCCAAGGCCGAACCTTCCGCAGTCTAATCAAGGAAATAACACCAATCGATGTTTCAACTGCGGTAGTCCAGCACATTTTGTTAAAGACTGCCCCCAACCCAAGAAGACATTTCCTGGACAGGCTTCCAACTCCAACTCCCAGAATAGAGGCAAGAAGCAAATGATGCAGGTCCGTCAAGGAAGAGTGAATTTCACCACTCTATCGGAACTCCCAGAAGGTGCACCAGTAATGACGGGTACATTCATTCTACACCATCATCCTGCTATTATACTTTTTGATTCTGGTGCAACCCATAGTTTTATCAGTACAAGATTTGGGACCAAAATAGGATTGGATTTCTACCCCACAAATGAAACCTATATGATAACAACCCCAGGAGGTAGAATGGCATCAAATCAAATTTGTAGGGGTGTACCAATTCAGTTGGGTAGCACTCTAATAAGAACGGACTTAATTTCATTAAATCTAGAAGGGATGGATATTCTCCTAGGCATGGATTGGATGACCAGACATCGAGTATCTTTAGATATCTTTTCTCGAGAGGTGGAAATAAATTCTCCAGAATATGGACATACCATTCTTTATCTTCCATCACCGGAATATAGCAAATCTTGTGTGTATAATACAACGGGAATCCAGTTAGGAAATATTCCTGTTGTATGCGAATATCCAGATGTTTTTTCCAGATGAGTTACCTGGAATGCCCCCGGATAGAGAGGTTGAGTTTGTTATAGAACTACAACTGGCACCGCCCCTATTTCTAAGAGACCTTACCGGATGCCACCCAATGAATTGGGCCGAGTTAAAACTTCAACTTCAAGAACTCCTGGATAAGGGTTATATCCGCCCAAGTGCTTCACCTTGGGGATGCCCTGCCTTATTCGTGAAAAGAAGGATAATAGTCTTAGACTATGTGTTGACTATCGTCCCTCAATGCGGTAACTATCAAGAATAAGTACCCTCTTCCCCGCATTGATATTCTATTGACCAGTTAGCCGGAGCCAAGATATTCTCTAAAATTGACCTTCGCTCCGGATATCATCAGATAAAGATTAGACCAAGTGATATTCCGAAAACAGCTTTCTCCACCAGATATGGACTCTATGAATATCTGGTTATGTCCTTGGTCTTACCAATGCACGGCATATTTCATGTATCTTATGAATTCTGTCTTCATGCCGGAGCTACAAATTCGTTGTGGTTTTTATCGATGACATTCTAATCTATTCCAAAACTCTTTGAAGATCATGCTAAACATCTTCATGTTGTTCTTCAACGTCTACGAGATCATCACTTGTATGCCAAGTTCTCTAAATGTGAATTTTGGCTTGACACCGTCAAATTCTTAGGTCATACATCTCCAAGGACGGTATATCTGTCGATCCAAGTAAAGTTCAAGAAGTGATGGATTGGAAACCCCTACTTCGGTCCATCAGATCCGCAGTTTCTCGGTCTTGCTGGCTATTATCGTCGTTTTATCCCAGATTTCTCTCGATAGCCAAGCCCATGACAGAGTTATTAAAGAAAGGAGTGAAATTCTCCTGGAATGAGAAATGTGAAAAGCTTTCCACACTTAAGAGCACATCTTACCACCGCTCCAGTTTTGGCTCAACCAGACCCATCCCAATCGTTTGATGTTTATTGTGATGCATCAGGCACCGGACTAGGATGTGTACTTATGCAAACAACCGCGTAATTGCATATGCCTCTAGAGCACTTCGGACGCATGAGCAGAATTATCCTACTCATGACCTTGAGCTTGCAGCCGTGATACATGCACTTAAACTTTGGAGACACCACCTTATGGGTACCAAGTGCAATATTTATACGGATCATAAGAGCTTAAAGTACATCTTTACACAAGCAGACTTGAACATGAGACAAAGGCGTTGGTTGGAACTTATAAAGGATTATGATCTTGAGGTCCATTACCATCCAGGCAAAGCCAATGTGGTTGCAGATGCACTTAGCCGCAAGTCACATTGTCATTGTTTATCAGTAGAAGTTTTAGCAAAACTCTTTGTTGGGAAATGAGCAAGCTTAATCTGGAATCGTTTCTCAAGGCAATCTGAACCATATAGCAGTTAAACCCCTACTTCAGGATAGTATTGTGACGGCACAACAACACGATAAGGGAGTTAAGATGATCAAGCAACAATTAGCCCAAGGAGAAGAGAAGTATAAATGTTTCCAAGAGGATTCTAAAGGAATTCTACGGTTTAAGGGACGTATGGTTGTACCAAGAACCATCAGCTTCGTAAGCAAATAATGGATGAAGCACATCTATCTAAGTTTGCTATGCACCCTGGTAGTACGAAGATGTACCAAGATTTGAAACGAAATTTTTGGTGGACTCGTATGAGAAGAGAAATAGCAAAATACGTTTCTGAGTGTGATGTTTTGTCAGAGAATTAAGGCCAGTCATTTAAGGACTTCTGGTACACTGCAACCTTTATCTATTCCTTCTTGGAAGTGGGAAGATATCAGTATGGATTTTATCATAGGATTACCCAATACTTCTCAAAGGCATGATTCTATTTGGGTAATTGTGGATAGATTAACCAAGACCGCTCATTTTCTTCCAGTACATGCCACTTACACTGCTAGAAAATATGCGGAAATATATCTAGACCAATCGTTCGTCTCCATGGATTACCTAAAACGATCATCTCTGATCGTGGAGCACAGTTTGTTGCCCGTTTCTGGGAACAGTTTCAACAAACCTCTTGGAAACCAAGTTAATCCGAAGCTCTGCTTACATCCGCAGACAGATGGGCAAACAGAAAGAATCAACCAAATTCTAGAAGATATGCTTCGGGCTTGTGTAATCCAGTACGACAAGCATTGGGACAAGTGCTTAGCCCTGGCAGAATTCTCCTATAATAACAGTTATCAGTCAAGTATTAGAATGGCTCCTTTTGAAGCCTTATATGGTCGTCAACTGCAGAACCCCTTTGAATTGGTCTCAGACTGGTGAACGTGAAATTTCGGACCTGATCTTGTTAATGAAGCAGAAGAAAAAGTAAAGATCATTCGGAATAATCTAAAAGCAGCTCAATCAAGACAGAAGAGCTACGGCAGATAAAAGAAGAAAACCCATACAGTTTGAATAGGTGATTTGTATACCTACGAGTATCTCCTACTCGAGGTGTTCAACGTTTTGGTATCAGGGCAAACTCGCTCCTCGCTACGTTGGTCCTTTTAAAATCCTTGAAAATTTTGGACCCGTACTATCGACTTCAACTTCCTCCTCAACTAGCAACCATTCATGACATTTTTCATGTATCTCAGCTCAAAGAAATGTATTCGTGTTCCTACCGAAATCGTTGATACACAAAGTATCGACATCGAGCCAGATCTTTCTTATAAGGAACTTCCAATCAAAGTTTTAGATACCAAGGAAAGAAGTACTAGAAGAGCAACGATCAAAATGTTTAAAATCCAATGGGATCATCATACAGAGGAAGAAGCTACCTGGGAAACCGAAGACTATCTTCAGAAGAACTTCCCAGACTTTTCAGAAATTCTTAGGTATCTATGCTTTTATCACCTCATTCTTGTAATCTCGGGACGAGATTCCTTTTAGGGGGGAAGGTTGTGACACCCTAGGTGTCAATTAGATCAAATCAATAGAAATAATGTTTGGTATGTGTGAAATTGTGTGGAAATCTAGCAAAATTTTGAGATTAAGGGTATTTGTGTAAATTTAGGAAAATACAAACCCTTTTATGTAATTTAATTGAAGTATAAAGTAACTTTCCAAATTTTACCAAGGGTGAAAGTGAAAAAGTGAATGTCATCATGACCAGCATTAAAGGCTTGCAGATAGGCCCAAAAAGTTGTAAAATTTGCTTTAGTAGGACCAAAATTATGCAAAGTTTAAATTGAGTACAAAATAGCAAATAACACAATGTGCTTTAGGTTTCTGGGTTGAGCCCTAAAGCAAAGTTATAGGTTTTAAAAAGTTTTACAACTTTCATTTTGACCATTTTCTCATTTGAGCACTGGTTTAAAAGTTATAAACTCTTTACAATGCAGTCCCTGTAATTCTTTGGTTTTACAAATCAGTCCTCGGCTCTTTCTTCTTCTTTCTTCCTCCTCTGGCGCCTCCCCTGCTCTCTGCTCCTCTACTGCTGCGCCGCCGCCCGCTTTTCCCGGCCGCCCCTCGCCACCTCCTGTGCCTCCCTAACCACGCGTTGCTTCCTCATCCCTCCACCGCTCTAGCTCCTGCCGCTGGCGCTTTACCCGCGCGCCACGGCGCCCGCGCTCTGCAGCGCCGCCTCGCCGGCGCCTCTGTCGCCGCCGAGCGTTTATGGCTCACCCCCGTAGCAACCCCAAGTCGCCGCCCAGCTCGCCGTGCTCCCTTTTCCCCTCCTCCCATTGCCTATAAAAGGCCGCCCGGACCAGCTCGCGTGTGCCCCATCGCCGCCGCCCCTTCCTTTGTGCCGTCAGCTTCGGTGCACCGCGGGATTGCCTCCTCGACCCTTTCCCTCTTCAAATTGGTAGCGCCCACACCTTCCACGGCCTCCACCGCACCTCCCCAACCCGGCCTCTCCTTTTCCCCGACGCCGGAGCGCCACCGCCGCAGCTCCCTCCCGCCGCCGGCTCTGCCTCACGTCGGCCGCCCACCTCCGGCCATCTCAAGCCCGCCCAGGACCACCAATAGGTAGCCCGAGGTCTCCTCCTGCTTGTCCTCCCCTTGCCCCTCACCGCCGGCGAACTACCTGGCCGGAATTTGGCCGGCCCGAGCCCCCCCCCACCGCCGGCCATGAGCATGGACCCAATTGCTTTGATTGAAGTTTTTCCAGGGGGCTATGTGTTAAATGTAGGGGCTGGTTTGTAAATAAGTGGCTGTTATTTCATGTGAATGTGTTTCCTGTCTTGCAAAATTCATAGAAAATCGTAGAAAATTCAAAAAAATGTAAAACCAGTTGGAATTGAATCTTCATTTCAAACTCTATCAATTCTGTTTTATGACCATGTTATGAAAATAAATGATTTGTGCTGTATTTAAAATCGAAGTAAGTGAAAGCTTGTTATTTCATGTGAGAGCTTTCCCTGTCTTGTAAAATCTGTAGTAATTCACAGAAAAATCCAAAAATAGCAAAACCAGTTTTGTTAGAAAATAGATTTCAAACTCTATGACTTTTGTTAATAGAGCTTAGTTTGAAACAAAATATTTCTATCTGTATTTTTAAATCTAAGTCTAAGGAGTAATGAATACTTAACCTTGTCATTTCATGTTGTTTACTTATGAAATTTGACATGAATGTTCTATGAACTCTAAATAACTTTGTGCAAGTTACAAACCTAACTTTGATTTAAACTTAAATCTCTTTTATTTTTGGAATTTTCAAATTTAAAATAATCCACCATGCTACTTAAGGTAGTTAGATAAGTGTTAGGGTGGCTAACCATGTTGCTCAGTGTAGATAACCCTACTGCTTAATGTGACTAAGTAATTTACTTAATACTCGATAAATGACTACCCAGTATGGGAGTTTGTGTTGTTTGCTAGTGTGTAATGTTGAATGTATTGGATTGCAACTTTATCGTGAAATAGAATATAGATTAATGCATTTTCTAAACTGCATCCTTTTGATCGCATATAGACTTGACGTTTCCGGCCGACGGTGACTATCAGATCCTCCAGGAGCCTGAAGTGGAAATCTCTGAAGCCGCCGGGAACCTCACTGAGGAATTACTGAAGCCCCGAACCCGAGTTCGGAAGGTTTTATTAATATTTCTGACCCCAGACCCGCCAGTGAAGGCAAGCCCGGACATATCCTATTATTTTATTTACACTGCAACCTATGCTTATTTATCTATATTTATGCATTAAGTCTAGGAATTGAAATGAAACCCTAGATGCATATTTATAGGAACCAATGTATTGAACATTAGAACCTGA
>NW_020356380.1:0-45578 GCF_002211085.1 Panicum hallii
CAACAACTCCATGGTACTGCCCGTATATGGTGGACCACTATTTCGCGATGCAACCAGATGGTCATGTGGTATCCTGGCAAGAGTTCAAAGCCGCATTCCGCGCCATCACATTCCGAAGGCTTGATTGAGTGGCAAGGTCAATGAATTCCTAGTGTTAACCCAGGGCACTCGCACTGTCATGCAATATGCACAGGCGTTTAATCATCTGTGCCAATATGTGAGTCATCATGCAGACACCCGACGCCAAGAAGAGGGACCGTTTTTGTCGCGGTCTCAATACCAAGCTCCGGGAATGACTGAATTTAGCCCCGGGCCGACACTTTCAACGAATTGGTCAACATGGCCATCACTCAAGAGGACTGTATCTCAGCTCATCGGGCTGAGAAGAAGAGAAGGATCACCCCTGGTCCCTCCGGCGCCCAACAGTCGAGGTTTAGGCTGGTGCCGCAGTCAGTGATGTGACCTCCACCTCGCGCCGATTTACCAGGGAGATGGGTGGCTAGGCCCCCACAGCAGTCCCAGTTTAACCGACAGTCGGCTCCTCCTCAACAGCAGCAACAGCAGCAAGGCCTCAGGCCCACTTTCCCTCCTTTTGGTCAAGGAAACAACGGCAATCGTTGTTTCAATTGCGGCAGCCCCTCGCACTTCGTCAAGAACTGTCCGCAACCTAGGAGATCGTCCCAAGGGCAGCCCTCCAACGCAAACCATAAGGGAAAAGGGAAGAAACAAATGGTACAAGTTCGCCAAGGCAGGGTGAACTTCACCACCGTCTCCGAACTCCCCGAGGGCGCTCCCATAATGATGGGTACTTTCACTATCCACCATCAACCCGCCATTATACTTTTGATTCCGGTGCAACTCACAGTTTTATCAGTTCAAAGTTTGGGACCAAACTAGGCTTGGAATTATATCCGGTTAGGGGAAGCTATTGATCGCAACCCTGGGTGGTAGAGTTGCATCCAGTCAAATATGTAGAAATGTGCCAATCCAGTTGGGCAGCAATTTGGTGAAGACAGACTTGCTTTTGCTGGATCTAGAAGGGATGGATGTTTTGTTAGGTATGGATTGGATGTCTAGACACCATGTCTCACTAGATATCTCGTCCAGAGCTGTGGAGATAGACTCACCCTATCAAGGAACCACCACTCTTTATTTATCACAAAGAGGGTGTATCAACTCTTGTGCCTATGCGGCAGAAGGGATCAAACTCGAGGCCATTCCTATTGTGTGTGAATATCCGGATGTTTTTCTAGACGATCTGCTAGGGATGCCTCCGGATAGGGATGTTGAGCTCATTATCGAGTTCCAGCCAGGCACGGCACCTATCTCCAAAAGGCCTACCGTATGCCACCCAATGAACTGGCAGAACTGAAAACCCAACTTCAAGATCTTTCTTGATAAGGGTTACATCCGTCCAAGTGCTTTACCATGGGGATGCCCAGCCCTATTCGTGAAAAAGAAAGACAATAACCTACGAATGTGTGTAGACTATCGCCCTCTCAATGCGGTGACAATCAAAAACAAATATCCTCTGCCCTGCATTGATATTCTTTTCGACCAGTTAGCCGGAGCCAAGGTGTTTTCAAAAATTGACCTTCGCTCTGGATATCATCAGATCAAGATAAGACCTAGTGACATTCCAAAAATAGCCTTCTCTACCAGATATGGACTTTACGAATATCTGGTTATGTCCTTTGGTCTTACCAATGCTCCAGCTTATTTCATGTATCTCATGAATTCAGTTTTTCATGACAGAGCTAGATAAATTCATTGTGGTATTCATCGATGATATTCTTATCTATTCTAAAAACCCTGAAGATCATGCCAAACATCTCCGAATAGTTCTTTAGAAGTTAAGAGATCACCATCTGTTTGCCAAATTCTCCAAGTGTGAATTTTGGCTGATACAGTAAAATTTCTTGGCCACACTTTTCTAGTAATGGCATATCTGTGGACCCTAGCAAGGTTCAGGAGGTAATGGATTGGAAGCCTCCTACTTCTGTTCATCAGATCCGTAGCTTTCTAGGTTTGGCAGGCTATTATCGCCGATTCATCCCTGATTTCTCCAGAATAGCCAAACCTATGACCGAGCTACTGAAAAAGGGAATTAAGTTTGTCTGGAGTGAGAAATGCGAAGAAGCATTTCACACCCTAAGAGCCCACCTCACTACTGCCCCAGTATTAGCTCAACCAGATGCCTCTAAACCCTTCGATGTCTATTGCGATGCTTCGGGCATCGGACTCGGTTGTGTACTTATGCAAAACAACTGAGTCATCGTTATGCTTCTCGAGCACTCCGGCCCATGAGCAAAACTATCCTACCCATGATCTTGAGCTGGCAGCTGTAATTCATGCACTCAAGATTTGGAGACACCATCTCATGGGAACTAAGTGTAACATCTACACTGATCACAAAAGCCTCAAGTACATATTCACCCAAGCAGATTTGAATATGAGACAACGCCGTTGGCTGGAATTAATCAAAGATTATGACCTGGAAGTCCATTATCATCCAGGCAAGGCCAACGTGGTTGCAGACGCCTTAAGCCGAAAGGCGCATTGCTCTTGTTTGACAATAGAGGCTCTGAATGAAACCCTCTGTTGGGAGATGAGAAAGCTTAACCTTGAGATTATATCCAAGGTAGTTTGAATCAGCTTTCCGAGGAAGTTCCATTAAAGGATAGTATCATCATGGCTCAACAACATGATGATGGGATAAAGATCATCAAGTAGAATCTTATCAAAGGAGAAGAAAAATATAAATGCTTTCAGATAGATCCTCTGGGGGTACACTGGTTCAAGAAGCGGATCGTTGTACCTAAGGATCAGCAGCTCTGAAAGCAAATTCTAGATGAAGCACATCTATCCAAGGTCTCTATGCATCCTGGTAGTACTAAAATGTACCAGGACTTGAGACAGAACTTCTAGTGGACTCGCATGAAAAGAGAAATAGCCAGGTATGTTGCTAGGTGCGATATCTTCCAGAGGATTAAAGCCAGCCATCTCAAGACTGCTGGTGTCTTGCAACCATTGCTATTCCCTCTTGGAAATGGGAAGACATCAGTATGGATTTCATCATTGGCTTGCCCAACACCTCCCAAAAACATGACTCCATTTGGGTAATCGTGGATCGATTAACCAAAACTGCTCACTTTCTTCCTGTGCATACTACCTTCACTGCTAAAAAGTATGCCGAATCTACATAGAGCAGATCATTTCTGATCGTGGTGCTCAATTCATCGCTCGTTTCTGGGAGCAACTTCAAACATCTTTAGGGACCAGACTTATTCGAAGCTCAGCATATCATCCCCAAACGGATGGACAAACTGAAAGAGTCAACCAAATCCTAGAGGATATGCTAAGAGCTTGTGTCATTCAGTATGGGCAAAAGCTGGGACCAATTTTTACCATTGGCAGAATTCTCGTACAATAACAGCTTCCAGTCAAGTTTCAAATGGCTCCATTCGAAGCTCTATACGGACGCCGGTGTCGAACTCCTTTGAGTTGGTCCCAAGTAGGCGAACGTAAGATCTTTGGACCCGACTTGGTCACGGAGGCTGAAGCCAAGGTAAAGCACATTCAAAACAATCTTAAAGCAGCCCAATCCAGACAAAAAGCTATGCAGACAAACGTAGGAAGCCCTTACAGTTTTCTGTAGGAGAATTTGTGTATCTTCGGGTGTCTCCTACTCGAGGTGTTCAACGTTTCGGCATCAAAGGAAAACTTGCTCCTCGTTACGTTGGACCCTTCGAAATCCTTGAGATCTGCGGACCCGTAGCTTATCGTCTTCAACTTCCACCTCAGCTAGCGGCTGTCCACAATGTTTTCCCTTCGAAATTCTTGTGGACAGCCGCTAGCTGAGGTGGAAGTTGAAGACGATAAGCTACGGGTCCGCAGATCTCAAGGATTTCGAAGGGTCTAACGTAACGAGGAGCAAGTTTTCCTTTGATGCCGAAACGTTGAACACCTCGAGTAGGAGACACCCGAAGATACACAAATTCTCCTACAGAAAACTGTAAGGGCTTCCTACGTTTGTCTGCATAGCTTTTTTGTCTGGATTGGGCTACTTTAAGATTGTTTTGAATGTGCTTTACCTTGGCTTCAGCCTCCATGACCAAGTCGGGTCCAAAGATCTTATGTTCGCCTACTTGGGACCAACTCAAAGGAGTTCGACACCGGCGTCCGTATAGAGCTTCGAATGGAGCCATTTGAAGACTTGACTGGAAGCTGTTATTGTACGAGAATTCTGCCAATGGTAAGCAGTGGTCCCAGCTTTTGCCATATTGAATGACACAAGCTCTTAGCATATCCTCTAGGATTTGGTTGACTCTTTCGGTTTGTCCATCCGTTTGGAGATGATATGCTGAGCTTCGAATAAGTCTGGTCCCTAAAGATGTTTGAAGTTGCTCCAGAAACGAGCGATGAATTGAGCACCACGATCAGAAATGATCTGCTCTATGTAGATTTCGGCATACTTTTTAGCAGTGAAGGTAGTATGCACAGGAAGAAAGTGAGCAGTTTTGGTTAATCGATCCACGATTACCCAAATGGAGTCATGTTTTTGGGAGGTGTTGGGCAAGCCAACGATGAAATCCATACTGATGTCTTCCCATTTCCAGTAGGGAATAGGCAATGGTTGCAAGACACCAGCAGTCTTGAGATGGCTGGCTTTAATCCTCTGGAAGATATAGCACCTAGCAACATACCTAGCTATTTCTCTTTTCATGCGAGTCCACCAGAAGTTCTGTCTCAAGTCCTGGTACATTTTAGTACTACCAGGATGCATAGAGACCTTGGACAGATGTGCTTCATCTAGAATTTGCTTTCAGAGCTGCTGATCCTTAGGTACAACGATCCGCTTCTTGAACCAGAGTACCCCCAGAGGATCTATCTGAAAGCATTTATATTTTTCTTCTCCTTTGATAAGATTCTGCTTGATGATCTTTATCCCATCATCATGTTGTTGAGCCATGATGATACTATCCTTTAATGGAACTTCCTCGGAAAGCTGATTCAAACTACCTTGGGATATAATCTCAAGGTTAAGCTTTCTCATCTCCCAACAGAGGGTTTCATTCAGAGCCTCTATTGTCAAACAAGAGCAATGCGCCTTTCGGCTTAAGGCGTCTGCAACCACGTTGGCCTTGCCTGGATGATAATGGACTTCCAGGTCATAATCTTTGATTAATTCCAGCCAACGGCGTTGTCTCATATTCAAATCTGCTTGAGTGAATATGTACTTGAGGCTTTTGTGATCAGTGTAGATGTTACACTTAGTTCCCATGAGATGGTGTCTCCAAATCTTGAGTGCATGAATTACAGCTGCCAGCTCAAGATCATGGGTAGGATAGTTTTGCTCATGGGGCCGGAGTGCTCGAGAAGCATAAGCGATGACTCGGTTGTTTTGCATAAGTACACAACCGAGTCCGATGCCCGAAGCATCGCAATAGACATCGAAGGGTTTAGAGGCATCTGGTTGAGCTAATACTGGGGCAGTAGTGAGGTGGGCTCTTAGGGTGTGAAATGCTTCTTCGCATTTCTCACTCCAGACAAACTTAATTCCCTTTTTCAGTAGCTCGGTCATAGGTTTGGCTATTCTGGAGAAATCAGGGATGAATCGGCGATAATAGCCTGCCAAACCTAGAAAGCTATGGATCTGATTAACAGAAGTAGGAGGCTTCCAATCCGTTACCTCCTGAACCTTGCTAGGGTCCACAGATATGCCATTACTAGAAATAGTGTGGCCAAGAAATTTTACTGTATCAAGCCAAAATTCACACTTGGAGAATTTGGCAAACAGATGGTGATCTCTTAACTTCTAAAGAACTATTCGGAGATGTTTGGCATGATCTTCAGGGTTTTTAGAATAGATAAGAATATCATCGATGAATACCACAATGAATTTATCTAGCTCTGTCATGAAAACTGAATTCATGAGATATATGAAATAAGCTGGAGCATTGGTAAGACCAAAGGACATAACCAGATATTCGTAAAGTCCATATCTGGTAGAGAAGGCTATTTTTGGAATGTCACTAGGTCTTATCTTGATCTGATGATATCCAGAGCGAAGGTCAATTTTTGAAAACACCTTGGCTCCGGCTAACTGGTCGAAAAGAATATCAATGCAGGGCAGAGGATATTTGTTTTTGATTGTCACCGCATTGAGAGGGCGATAGTCTACGCACATTCGTAGGTTATTGTCTTTCTTTTTCATGAATAGGGCTGGGCATCCCCATGGTAAAGCACTTGGACGGATGTAACCCTTATCAAGAAGATCTTGAAGTTGGGTTTTCAGTTCTGCCAGTTCATTGGGTGGCATACGGTAGGGCCTTTTGGAGATAGGTGCCGTGCCTGGCTGTAACTCGATAATGAGCTCAACATCCCTATCTAGAGGCATCCCTGGCAGATCGTCTGGAAAAACATCCGGATATTCACACACAATAGGAATGGCCTCGAGTTTGATCCCTTCTGCCGCATAGGCACAAGAGTTGATACACCCTCTTTGTGATAAATAAAGAGTGGTGGTTCCTTGATAGGGTGAGTCTATCTCCATAGCTTTGGACGAGATATCTAGTGAGACATGGTGTCTAGACATCAAATCCATACCTAACAAAACATCCATCCCTTCTAGATCCAGCAAAAGCAAGTCTGTCTTCACCAGATTGCTGTCCAACTGGATTGGCACATTTCTACATATTTGACTGGATGCAACTCTACCACCCGGGGTTGCGATCAAATAGCTTCCCCTAACCGGATATAATTCCAAGCCTAGTTTGGTCCCAAACTTTGAACTGATAAAACTGTGAGTTGCACCGGAATCAAAAAGTATAATGGCGGGTTGATGGTGGATAGTGAAAGTACCCGTCATTATGGGAGCGCCCTCGGGGAGTTCGGAGACGGTGGTGAAGTTCACCCTGCCTTGGCAAACTTGTACCATTTGTTTCTTCCCTTTGCCCTTATGGTTTGCGTTGGAGGGCTGCCCTTGGGATGATCTCCTAGGTTGCGGACAGTTCTTGACGAAGTGCGAGGGCTGCCGCAATTGAAACAACGATTGCCATTGTTTCCTTGACCAAAAGGAGGGAAAGTGGGCATGAGGCCTTACTGCTGTTGCTGCTGTTGAGGAGGAGCCGACTGTCGGTTAAACTGGGACTGCTGTGGGGGCCTAGCCACCCATCTCCCTGGTAAATTGGCGCGAGGTGGAGGTCGCGTCGCTGACTACGGCACCAGCCTAAACCTCGACTGTTGGGCGCTGGAGGGACCAGGGGTGATCCTTCTCTTCTTCTCAGCCTGATGAGCTGAGATACAGTCCTCTTGAGTGATGGCCATGTTGACAAATTCGTTGAAAGTGTCGGCCCGGGCTAAATTTAGTCATTCCCGGAGCTTGGTATTGAGACCGCGACGAAAACGGTCCCTCTTCTTGGCGTCGGTGTCTGCATGATGACTCGCATATTGGCACAGGTGATTAAACGCCTGTGCATATTGCATGACAGTGCGAGTGCCCTGGGTTAACGCCAGGAATTCATTGAGCTTGCGCTCAATCAAGCCTTCGGGAATGTGATGGGCGCGGAATGCGGCTTTGAACTCTTCCAGGATACCACATGACCATCTGGTTGCATCGCAAAATAGTGGTCCCACCATATACGGGCAGTACCATAGAGTTGTTGTGCTGCAAAGAGGGCCTTGTTTGCCTCCGAGCATGGGGCCGACAGTAGAGCAAACTTGGACTCCACAGTACGGAGCCATGCGTCAGCGTCTAGAGGTTCCTCTGTCTTGTGAAATAGCGGGGGCTGGGTACCGAAGAAATCCTGATACCCGGCTGAGGCATACTCCTCGCGGCTTCTAGACTGGTGATGGAAGTGCCCCAGCTGTGCCCTCACTAGCTGGTTCAGTAGTTCAGTTTGCTGGGCCATTACCTCCGCTAGATTGGGTGGCGGAGGTGGCGGTTGTTGCGAACCGCTAGCCTGGTCGGGCCGAAAACCTTCAGGGGTTCCACGTGTTGCTCCAACCATCTGAAACAAAAGGAAAAGTCCATTATGATCACTCATGCTTGTTTCCTTTTGTTAGCAGGCATGCGTATCCTACATTCAGTTGATCCATCACACATAGGTATAGGGACAAAGTATGCAGCAATTGGATGCTAAACTTAAACTCCATAACTGAACATATGGTACAGCATATAATACAACACAACTTCCATAATTCACAGTACAAGGCACACCACTTATATTACACCCAAGTGGTCCTTAGTCTGTACAACTGCTTGTTCTACCCACGGGATCATCCTATTGTACACTAGGTACATCCAGTACAGTGAGGAGAGCGACGGGCTAATTGTCGTCGAGGTTTCCCACCGACGACAGACTTCCGGAAGAAGAGTGATTGGATTGGGGATTTGGGGCGGGATCACCGTGTTCGGAGTCAAGACTCGATTCTCCTTCTATTTCTTCTAGCTCTTCTTCTTCTTTTTCCTCACTCTCATTTTCTTCTGGCACTACAGGTGGTGCGGGCTGCTCATGGAGGTCGTTGATATGGTTGACAGCATCATCAAGCTCAATGGTGAGATCTTGAACCTGATCCTGGAGGAACTCAATAATGGTATTGCGCTGGGCAATAACCATCTCCCTCTCGTGGATCTGGTTCTCTTGGTTGTTGATGATCACGTCGCGCTGGACCAACAGGTCGACTTGGGCATTTGTGATAGTGTGAAGCTCATTCAGCTCATCAAACTGCTGGGTGATAGTTCCATGGTGAGCTTGAGCTAAGGTGGACAACTGGTTCATGCTCCTACGTTGCAGCAACTGATAATGATGCTGCACGTTCATGAACCGGATGAGAGCCTGCAATGTCTCGAGAGACAGATCTCCCAATAGATGACTGCAGCAGGAGATCCTAAAGGTCCACTCAGGGTCACGAGAGTCTGTGGCTGGGAATAAACCGATCGGATAGGCAGCCACTTCCTCGGGGTGCTTGTCACAGAAGATGTGAATAGCTTCAAGTGCTGCAGACTCAAAGGTATCCACAAGGCGGTGACCGATCGTGCAAATTGTGACAGGTTGCCACAAGTAGCGAGAAGGATGCTGCGGAATGGTCATCTTCACCCTACACCGAGGAACACCCATTTCAACAAACTCATGTCCGTCATAGAGTGAGGGTGCATCATAGCCCAAAATCTGAAGTGACTCCCACAAGAGACGGGGAAAACCCTCCCAATGCAAGGCATTGGTATGAGCGTGTCCTTCGCGATCCCAACGAATATTTGGAGTCTCAGCCATCTGAAGCAAGATTTCAAATGGTGAGATACAGAATTACAGCAACACAGAACAAGAGTCTAATGAAATGATGACACAATTGCATTGAATGGCTGAAATGCAACTATTCTACAGGAGACTCACAAGATAACTATACTTGAGATAACCGATTCTGATAACAGCAAAGACTGGAAATCAGATGGACATCACTGATCTTAAGGATGGATGAGCAATGGGGAGATACTAAACTCAATGGCTGTCTGAAGATCATGACAGTCTGCATCTGGGATAAACCATTCTTCAATAGTCCTTAGCCAAGAACTCAGACAAGACATTCAAACAGGTTTATTATGCATGCACGGTTCTATTCGACCTCATCAACACACAATTGCCAAGGAAACTTTGGACTTACGAGGTCAGTTTCGGTGACATATATATACGCCTCTCCTTATATAACTAGTCGTATTTCCTATTCGTAAGCCTATTACTTGTGGTGAGTGTACCTGCAGAAAACCACAGTTGAATAGTGAACCTTTCATGCCAGCACGTCAAGAAAGCGTCCCCAAACATTACTGTTCACTATAGAAACAACATCTGTACAATTACCGCTGTACAGACAACGTTAACATACGTTATTGAAATAACGTATTCACGGGGGTACCGCAAAATGCGGGGGTATGAACAGCGATCGCCATACCCTACGCCGAACCATATACTCCCAATGTAGTCAACCGAAGTTGGTACATTGGCAGCATCTCAAGTAGGTCACTGCTTGAGAAACAGCGTTCGGTTCGCATCACCGATGGGAAGGCCAAGCTCTCTCAGTTGGCTGAGGATCCTTACCATCTTACCTTGGCGGCGGACGATGATGACCTATACAGTTCTAAGGTTGGTTGTACTTGAATGTAAATTTTTGCAGAAAGTAGTGCTGGAAGTTAGAACCCTAATATAGTAACTAGCAGTCACCTGGTAGTTCCCAAGTAAACCCTTAGGGCTCTACGAACTAGACACACAACCTAAACGAATCCAACGCCTTTTGTAAATTCCTTTGTTATGCCACTTTTTATTCTGAAATAAGTTTTAAGCACTGTAATATTCCTGGATCTTCTCCTACATCTTGTATAGAGTGTAAGTAAACCTACAGCTCTGATACCAGCTGTGGCAGAACCGCCTAAATTATTGCGGTTCAAGTGCACTAATCATCGCTACAAAGACTAGATGATCTCAAATGCACTTCAAACGGAACAACCCATGGGTCTGTCGGGTCACCGCCCGATGCAACCACGGTTTCACAGGATCGAAGTAGGTTATACTTATACAAGATAAGCTCCAGGTACATAACAGTGCAAGCTTTTACCACAGAGTAAGTAGCATTATTACAAACCAGTTTTTCTCCAGCCCTGACTGGAGCAATTAACAAAGGGTTGTTTAAAAGCAACGGTAAACACCCGTTGACCAAAGTCACAGCGAAAAGATAACGCGACTAACAACATCGCCATCAGCAGCACCATGCGTAGCCCAGTCGATGGTGTCACTCCGAGGGGTTAATGCCGGCCGGGGACGGATCCCACTCCACGGACCAGCCAGGCGGAACAGCAAAGGGGCAGGACGCACTATCGGCCTGGTTCTCAACCGGCATACCTGAAAGCAGTTCTAGCAAGACTGAGTATAAAGATACTCAGCAAGACTTAACCGGGTTCTAGGAAAAGTCCCAGAAACTAGACCATGCTTGGTTGGAAGCTCTAAGTTTCTTTTGCTGAAAAGCAACAAAGAGTGTGAACTAACTTTTCATGTTTTAGCCATCAATTCTAGTAGTTTTATCTATTCTAGGTGAGCATTACTTCTAATCAAACAAGGTAGATCTTTATCAAACAACAAGTTGTATCCCTCATGTTGCACTTGTTACTCCGTGTGGCAAAAGTGTCAAGTAGTCTCAATCTCCGCAAGAAACGGATGATTCTGAATCGAATTTCAATACCTTGCAAGGGATCCTAACTCACACGCTCGGAAACTTCAATTTTCCGGGCAACCTTTTCCATCATATTCCGGGTCGTAGATCAGGGCCACCACAAGCGACTGCAGGACCATACGCACTTCCAAAGTGCAGGATGTACGTCTGTAGCGCGACTACACAACCCGTACTCCTGGTTGCCCTTGCAACACGTATTCCCACAAGTTGGTGCGTGCAACAAAAGTCAAAGTCGAGTGGTGGGGTAAGTCCACTTGCCGGGCCAATCAGGTAATAGGCTTACCGTGTACCATATTTTACGGCATGTGGTTAGTACTTTCAAACACTTGACTACTACTACCACACTTTTCGACCTTAACAAATTTCATCAACACAGACGGGGTATGCTGTTATCAGTTCTACCATAACCATGACCCCGTCCGTCAACCTTATAATGATTGACAGAAATAATAAACAATTAACTCCCATATCGCGCGAGCGACAGGAAATCACTCGACTTCTACCGATCCTATTAGCAAGGCATCTACGCGTTAGGACTCGGGATAAGCATTACAAAGGTTCCTAGGATACATGCATCTAGGGTTCCATTATAATTCCTAAAACTTAAATGCACAATAGAGAAATAAAAAGTAAGTGCGTAAATTGGAAAAAAAACTGGGTTATGCACCGGGGCTTGCCTTCGGAAGCGAAGCTAGGGTCAGACGAGTTAAAAACTTCCGAACCTTGGTTCGGGGCTTCAGTCACTTCCTCAGTAACTTGGACGGAGTCTTCAGATAGCCCGGGTTCGGGTTCCAAGATCAACTCGTAGTCTCCGTCTTCAAGTATCGTCGAGTCTACATGATATGCAAGGATTGATTGTTTAGTGACAAACATGTTAAGCCTTTCCTTTACGATAAAGTTGTAATTCAACAATTTAACACACACCCATCATTAACAACAAAAAGACAAACTCATTAAGCAGCTAAGTATTTGTCCTTAAGTAAGCATCAGTAAAGCTAAGGCAAGTTATTCCTAATCATAGGTTTAACACGTTTAGCATTAATTATACCCAAAGCTTAGCTAATTGAACTTAATTTAACCAAAATTGAAATTACTCAAATTATAAGATTGTACTGGTTTTGAATTTTTCACACAACACTAAACACTACTTAAGCTAACTAGTAGCCAAGAATTACAAGAAATAAAATTAAATCACACTAGTTATATACAAAAGATCCCTTTTTGAAAATATTTAAATAACTGCAAAAATAATTAGTTTCAAACTACACTTTAGTAACAAAGTTGCAGATCTCATTTTTATGAACACAAAAAAACTAGTTTTGCCATTTTTAGATTTTTCTACAATTCCCTATGAATTTTCAAAGTTGGCTGAAATGGAATTGGAAAAGGCACTGATTCTTCACAAAAAGGCCCCTAGGAAGTTTTGAAACAAAGCAATCAGGTCCCTAGCCGGTTTTCCTCTCGGGGACAGATTGACGGCGAGCAATTCCGGCGAGATAGCTCGCCGGCGGTGAGGGCAAAAGGAGGGGAGATGCTCAGGGACTTACGGCGGTCATGTGGGTGGCCGAAGTTGGGGGGGGGGGAGGAGCTGTAGCTGCGGAACGGCGGTGACAGAGGCGGCGGCGGGGCTTGGAAGCTTGGGGGTGGCGTTCCGGTGGCCGGAGGGCCGGAGAGTGGACGAGAAGTGCCTGTGGAGCTTCGTGAGGATGATGGGGTGCTGATGGTGTGCTTGGCCGGGGCGGGGAAGCACTGGAGGAGCGGGACGACGACGAGGCCGAGCTGCGGCGGGGGAGGAACGACGGCGTGCTCGTGGGCAGGACGTTTCGGTGGGGGAATTAGAAAATGGCCGGCACTATGAGCTTCAGGAGGGTGATTGTGACGCCCTGAAAATTCACCAAATCAAATCATGCGCTAGAGTGCTTCGTTTAAAAACTGTTCGTCGTTAAAACCCTAACCCTAACCCCTTCTGACCGACACCGAACTTGACCACTGTCCCATCCCGCAACGCTCGGCGGCTGATGACCACGCGCGACCACCTTTCCGCGATCAGCGCCGGCGCGATTCTTTTCTCCTCGCGCAGCGCGCGAATGACGCGCGCGCGTGGCCGACCGGCCGCGGTCGCCGCCGCGATCGGCGCCGACGCGTCCCTCTCTCTCTCTCTCCTTTTCCCTTTTCTCTCTCCCATTCCTTTTCTTTTCTTTTTCCCCAATCTCTCTTTCTCTTTCTTTCTTTCTTTTCCTTTCTTCCCTTTTTCCTTTTTCCTTCCTTCTTTCTTCTTTCCCCCCCTCCTCCCTTCTCTCTTTCCTTCCTTTCCCCTGCCGCGCGCCCGCCGCTACCGCGCCCCGCCCCGCCGCGCACGCCATCGCTTCCCCGTCCTGTGCCACACAGCGCCCGCCCCACGTGCTCGCACGCGTGCCGAGCCGTCACGTCACCCCGGCCTCGCCGACCGTGCCGCCGCTCGACGACACAGATGCCACGACGCACACGCCATTAAGGCGCCCCACGCCGCTCGCCGGCCTCCCCACCGGCCACCACCGCCCCACCGCCTTTGGTCGCCTATAAAAGGACCCTCACCCCGCCTCCGAGCTCGGCACCCGCACACAGCCTCTTCCCCAAGCTCGTAGCGCCGCTGCCGCACATCGCTCGGCCGCCGCCCGCTACCGCCTCCGCTCCCGTGGGCGCGCCTCCTCGCTCCACCTCAGCCCAAGGTGAGACCGGGGATGGGATTCCCTTGCTCCCCTCTCCCTCATCCCCCTACCCCGAGCCGCCCTTTGGCCCTGGCCGGCCGGCGTGCTCGCCGCCGCCGCCCCTGTTTCCCCTCCCCTGTTTCCTGTCAACGGGAGAGGAGGAAGAAGGGGCATTTTGCCCATAGCCCCCCCCTTTTCCCTGTATTTCCCCAAAAAGAACCCCCCTCCCTTAACTACTCCTTTTTGCTAAAGGGACCCTGCTCTTTCTAGCATTTCAAACCAAGCCCCTCCATTACGTAAACCTAATTATACTCGGCACCCTTTAGCATGCCCTTAATATTTCTAGGGTTCGTAAATATGTCCTTACTCCCTTTGGACAATTATGAATAAGCCCCTGGACCCCCCGCTTAACCCCTAAACCCTCTTTAACGCGTCATTTTATGCGTCAAACAAGCTCCGATCGACCCGAAACTCTACCACGCCCTTTCTAGTATAGTTCTAACCATTCCATTAAGAAACCACCCAAAAATATTATCCCTATCTCCATAACTAAATTATTTCCGATTCAAGCTCAACGATAAAAGCTTTTAGTCCTTTCGCTTGATTGTGTGCCTGTTTGTTTGCGTCGTAGGACACGGAGTGAACGAGGAAGGCCCCGAGTGTGATCAAGTGAACAAGGACCAGTTCTGCGACCCCGAACCCGAGGGATAGTGCTTCGATCAGGACCTCCCGCAAGGATTTGATGATGGCAAGTTCAATCCCGCCCTTTGATGCATGCTTCTGTCCTAATTTTTATAAACACAACCCAGTGGCCTGTTTTATAAAATTGCATGGTTTTGCTTACTGAAAACATGGTAGGATAGCCACTCTTGTTTGTGATATCCATACCTTGACCATCTGGTTTTATAAAGAAAATGTGTGTGTGTGTATGGGAAGGGATAAAATGTGGTTTGAAAGACGAGTTAGATGGGATGGATGGCACTTCTGAGTGGATTGCCATTGGTGTGCTCGTACCTGTGTGGTTGAGCGAGGAAGGGAGATATCCATCTTGTCACCCCTAAGGACCGAGTTGATGTGTCATCTCACCTAGCTTCCTGACGTGCAAACCACTTGACCGTTGTATGGGCAACGGCTTAGCCTAAACCCCACTAGTTAGCCTGATAGCCATCAGGAGAGCTGAGAGCAGCGGGTGATCAAGGAGAAGGGATAAGCTCTGTGTGACTTATGCCCCGGTTAAACCTCGGAGATAGGTAGAACGACCCCTTGATGGATCCCGTGGTGGCTAGTCAGGTCTAGCTAAGGTGGGTAATGGCTTTGTTGGGATCTGCTCTGACACTAAGGTGATCGTGCTGTGGTACCCCACCTGTGGGTAAAGTTGCACACCTCTGCAGAGTTAAAATCTATTCGAATAGCCGTGCCCACGGTATTGGGCAAGTTATGGTGTGGTCACATAACTAGTGTTTCTCTCCGGGAATGGTTGGGCTGGTGTGAGTTGTTTGGAAAGTGTCCGGCAGTGTGCCGTGTGCTACGGCGGACGGGGAGTCCGGTAGCTGTATAAAACTTGGATCCTGTGTGGATCGACACCGTGTGCTCTTCGGTACTTGAAAACTTGTTTTGAAAAATGTTTTTAAACGAACCTTTGCTTGAAACCGAGTTTTTCCGCAAATAAACCCTAACCTTATCCTTGGACTGTCTTGTGCATTAATTTCTATTATACCCCCTCCGTGGGTGTGATTGGACTTGCTGAGTACGTTTGTACTCACCCCATTCTTACTTTTTCAGTGGAAGATCCAGACTACATCCCCGAAGACATCGAGTAGGGTTTCATCCTGCACCCAGTCTTGCCTGTGGTTAAGGCCACCGTTGGAACTTCGCATGGCGCAAGACTCTGATGACCCTCTTTTCGTAGCTAGTGTAGTAGTGTGGGTTTTAGTTGTAATCCTCGCGATACTGGCGCTTCACTGCCTATTACCGCGTAGAGATGTACGGTGATGTACCATCTGATGTAATAAATGTGTTATCAGCCTCCTAGGACTGATAAAGCATCACTTTTAAGTCTTCCCTAATGGGGGAACGCTTCAGGTGGTATCAGAGCCGTAGACTGGCCGTAGGACGTGACCCTAGAAACGAGACCCTTTTTCAGGCCCTAGGACTTGTTCTGACTTAGATATTTTTTGCACAAACACTCACCACTGGTCTTTGCCCTGTTCCAGATGGCTGACAATGGATGGGTTGACGGAATCTGCCACGCAGAGCAAGGCCTTCCTAAGTTATTATTGCTCAGCCTGGAACGCATCGGAGTAATGGAACCACCAGAGTACGCCTACCGAGAATACACCTCCAAGGGCACCCTTCGATGCGATATGATGATCTTTGTGGAAAGAAGCACCCGTTACCCTGATTTGGACCCCTGGTTCATCTCCACCTCTGGCTTTCGCTTCCCTGGCACCTACCGAAAGGCCGCCCACAAAGCCCTGCGATGACTGCGTGTGATCTACAGGCACCACCTTCAGCGGACTCCTATGGGATTTTTCCCACCCACTGAAGGAAGAGGACGTACCTGGATTGCCCGGATGAGAAGGCTCGGACGTGAAGAGGAAGACCTGGAAGATACGGTCTCCCACCTATCCATCTACCTCACCGGCTTGGATGCACTTTACCGCGAACAGGCGGCACAACTAAAGCAGCTAATCCATGGGGTAGAAAAGGCAACCCAGGAACTGGAAGAACAATAGATAAGAGCCGCCCACGCCGAGGCAAGAGCCGCAGCCACGGTCAGCAGTGAAGCAGTTGCCCAAGAGAGCCTCAGGCAGGCCCGAGACCGGCGTATGCAAGATTGGACCCGAAGTGGAACACCAGTCCCGGCAATTGGGGAAGACCATGTTTTACTCAGGACACCCGTCATAGGATGGGGACCACTCTTTGGAAACTCACAAGCCCCATCCGAGAACCCTGAAAGTTCTGCTACCGCCGTGGAAAGAGATGGTGCTACACAGCCCTCGGCAAATGAAAATCCAGAGAACGGCGAGCAAGGAATACTCACGCTCCCCGTCCCAGAAGGAGGCACGCCCCGTGAGTAAAATAACCGTCGCCACCCTAGCGATGTGTCCCCAGCCGCTTTTGTTCAAGCCTCGCCCTTAGGCCTGACCCGGACGAGTAGTACGAGACCTAGTCTTACCCCCAGATTGTACCCCCCTTGTAGTAATAAAATTGTTTGTGCTTGTTATTTGTGATGTTGTGTGCTGGTTTGTTGTGTGCTAATTGCTTAAGGGACTACTGGCAGAAGATAGATTCTGCCTTATATACGGATTAAACAACTTGAACATCACCGTAACTTCACTTTACCCAATCCACAGATGGCTCCCCGGAGCGTCGCAAGGGCCTCCCGTAGCCGGAACCCCGCAGCCGCTGGTGCCGAAGCGCAGCCTGTTGGACAAAACCTGCCTCAGGGAGAGCAGGAAGTGAGCCAGAACTGAGGAGAAAATCAAGGAGGAGAGCAACTACCACCACCCCCACCCCTCGGAGACTTGGCACAGATAATCCACAACCAGACCCTCATACTGGAAACACTAGCCAACGCCCTTGTTAACCGGCAACCACGCGGACAGAGCATGAATGACAAGCTGACAGCCTTTCTGAGGACCAAGCCGCCCACCTTTGCCGGATCCTGCAACCCTTTGGATGCAGACGACTGGTTACGAGTAATTCAGAGGAAACTCGAACCGTTTGAATGCCAGGACCGAGACAAAGTCCTTCTGGCAGCCCACCAACTCACCAGAACAGCATTATCCTGGTGGGAAAATTATTGTGCTGCAGCCGAGGATGCCTCTACCATCTCTTGGGAGGAATTCGTGAAGGAGTTCCGCTGATATCACATCCCTTCGGCCACCATGAAGTGCAAGGCGGATGAATTCCGCGCACTGCAGCAAGGAAGCATGACGGTGGAGGAGTACACCCACCGGTTCATAGAGTTGTCCCGATATGCGCCGGAGGAAGTGAACGACGACGACAAGAAGCAAGACATGTTCAAGAAGGGACTAAACCCAGAACTCCGGACCTTGCTTACCCCTCAGATCTATCCTGACTTTAATACTCTGATGAACAAGGCAATCCTTACGGAAAGGGCCAAAACCGAAGAAAGGAAGGATAACAAACGCAAATTCCTAGAAAGTAAGGCCCGCCAACAGGACCGTTTCCAAAAGCCAAGAAGCTTCAGCTATACTGCACCAAGATCTCAGGCCCCAATGCAGTATAGGACTCAGTCTCAAGTGACAGGACCACGGGCCCCCGACACACATCCTAGGAGCCAGAATACCATGAGGGCCCCGCAAAGCAATGCAAGCCTGGTCGCCTCCGACAACAGCAATGTTAGGGCCTGTTTCAACTGCCGTGAGACAGGGCATTTCATTGCCAATTGCCCTTACGCCAAGAATAAGCCGGCTACATCAGCCTTCTCCAACACGGTGAATGGACCCAGACCAGCCCTGACCGGTGCCAACCGAGTGCCAATCCGCAACAATGACAACAGTCAGCAGATGAAGCAGCCCCAGCAATCATTTGGACGAGCCCGCGTCAATCACATCGACGCGCAGGAAGCTCAAGAAGCTCAGGGCATAGTACTCGGTGAGTACCTAGTCAACTCAGCTCTGGCAACAGTACTATTTGATTCTGGAGCATCGCACTCGTTTATATCCTCAAGCTTTGTGGAGAAACACAAAATACCTACGGTACTACTAAAAACACCCCTATTAACCCGGACGCCTGGAGGCGACATCAATTGTCAATTAGGTTGTCCACGGGTAAGGATCAATTTAAGTGGGGTAGAATTTCTAGCAAAATTGGTAGTACTTCAGTCTGGGGGAATAGACGTGATCCTTGGAATGGACTGGTTAAGCCGACACAATGGTCTTATAGGTTGTACTAATAAAGTGGTACACCTAACAAACTCCGAAGGAGTACGAGTAATCTGCCACACTCGGGAAAGTGGGATTAACCCGATGATGTTTAGCATGGAAGCCAAGCCCTTAGAAAGAGTCCTGGTAGTAAACGATACCCAGATGTCTTCCCCGAAGAACTACCCGGTATGCCACCGGACAGGGACATAGAGTTCGTCATTAACCTTATCCCTGGGACCTCCCCCATAGCCAAGCAACCCTATAGGATGGCAGCCTCTGAGTTGACGGAGTTAAAGAAGCAACTGGAAGAACTGCAATGAATTGGCTTTATCAGACCAAGCTCGTCGCCATGGGGAGCCCCAGTTCTATTTGTCAAGAAGAAAGATGGGAGTATGAGGTTGTGTGTAGATTACCGAGCACTGAATGAGGTTACCATTAAGAATAAGTACCCCCTCCCCAGGATTGATGACCTGTTCGATCAGCTAAAAGGAGCCAAGTACTTTTCCAAGATCGATCTAAGGTCAGGATATTTTCAGCTCAAGATTAGAGAAAGTGATATCCCCAAGACAGCTTTTGTCACCCGATACGGGCAGTTTGAGTTCACCGTAATGTCCTTCGGACTAACCAATGCCCCTGCCTATTTTATGAACCTCATGAACAAAGTATTTATGGATGAGCTGGATAAGTTTGTCGTAGCCTTTATCGACGACATACTTATCTACTCCAAGAGTATTCAGGAACATGAGCAACATCTGCGGGTTGTGTTAGAAAAGCTGAGAACACATAGGCTATACGCCAAGTTTAACAAGTGTGAATTCTGGCTGGAAAGAGTAGCTTTCCTTGGCCACATTCTGACCGCAGAAGGTGTAGCAGTGGACCCAGAAAAGGTTGAGGCAGTTTCCAACTGGCAGCGACCGACTAATGTTAGTGAAATCAGAAGTTTTCTTGGATTAGCTGGGTACTATCGGAGATTTATTGAGGGATTCTCCAAGATAGCCCGACCCATGACGGAACTTCTTAAGAAGGAGAAGAAGTTCGCCTGGACAGAAAACTGTGAAAGGAGTTTTCGAGATTTGAAACAAAGGTTGACAACCGCCCCAGTGCTGACCCTACCGAACATTCATCGGGATTTTGTCATTTATTGTGACGCATCCCGACAAGGATTAGGGTGTGTGCTGATGCAAGACGGGAAAGTCGTTGCATATGCCTCTCGCCAACTCGGGACCCATGAGCAGAACTATCCGACCCATGATTTGGAATTTGCAGCCGTAGTGCATGCCCTTAAGATTTGGAGGCATTACTTGATTGGGAATAAGTGTTAGATTTACACCGACCATAAGAGTCTGAAGTATATCTTCACCCAGCCGGATTTGAACTTAAGACAAAGAAGATGGTTGGAGTTGGTCAAAGACTATAATTTGAAAATTCATTATCACCCCGGAAAAGCGAACGTGGTAGCCGATGCCTTAAGTCAGAAATCCTATGGACCCAAAGATGACCATCTGTGCGAGGAAATGGCACGATTAAATGTGCACATTGTTCCTCGAGGTTCCAGCCATGTGCTGAACGTCTGATCAACACTAGAGGATAGAATTAGAGGGGCTCAAAACTCGGATCAGGAACTAGTAAAGATCTGCAAGCAAACTGGAGAAAACAAAGCACCGGGTTTTAGGGTGGACGATAAGGGAACGTTGTGTACCCCAGGATGGAGACTTCCGGCAGATAATCATGGACGAAGCCCATAACTCGGCCTACTCCATCCACCCAGGATCCACCAAAATGTATATGGACATAAGGCAAAAATATTGGTGGAATGGGATGAAGGCGGATATTGCACGATTTGTGGCTCATTGTGATACTTGTTAAAGGATCAAGGCCGAACATCAAATGCCGGCAGGATTATTGCAACCCTTGCCTATCCCGGTGTGGAAATGGGATGAGATAGGGATGGACTTTGTAGTGGGTCTACCTAGAACGCAGAAGGGACACGACTCCATATGGGTAATAGTGGACCGACTCACTAAATCGGCTCATTTCATACCCATACGAACTAATTACGGAGGAGAAAAGCTGGCACAACTTTATGTGGAAAACATAGTAAAGCTACACGGAGTGCCTAGCAGAATCATCTCAGATAGGGGAACCCAATTCACCTCTAGGTTTTGGAAAAGCTTGCATCAAGCCATGGGCACCAAGTTAGATTTCAGCTCCGCATATCACCCACAGACGGATGGTCAAACTGAAAGGGTAAATTAGATTATGGAAGATATGCTGAGAGCATGCGTCCTGACCTATGAAAAGGATTGGGAGCAAAGTTTGCCTTATGCAGAATTTTCGTACAACAATAGTTACCAAGCCAGCCTAGGCATATCACCATTCGAAGCCCTCTATGGAAGGAAGTGCAAAACTCCCCTGATGTGGTCAGAAGTTGGAGAACGTGCCCTAGTAGGACCCGCACTCATAAAAGAAGCAGAAGAAAAAGTAGCGGAAATCCGCGAGAAATTGAAAGCAGCCCAGTCCCGACAAAAGAGCTACGCAGATAAGAAAAGGCGAGAAATAAGTTTTAACCCAGGAGATTTTGTTTATCTCAAGGTCTCACCTATTCGAGGAACGCGAAGATTTCAGGTACAAGGAAAATTGGCCCCTTGATACATTGGACCGTATCGAGTTCTGAAGAGAGTCGGAGTAGTGGCATACCGACTGGAGTTACCAGAAGAAATGTCGGACATACACCCAGTGTTTCATGTCTCGCAATTAAGAAGGTGTTTGAGAGTGCCCGAGGAAGAACACGTGCCGGTGGAAACAATAGATCTGCAGCCGAATCTGCGATACCAGGAAGTACCGGTCAAAATTCTGGACACTGTCACTAGGAGAACAAGAAACTCCGAAGTACAGATATGCAGAGTTCAATGGAGCAGACACGGAGTGGAAGAAGCAACTTGGGAACGTGAAGAGGCCCTAAAGAAGGAGTTTGCCCATCTGTTTAGGAGCCAGCCGAATCTCGAGGACGAGATTCATTTTAAGTGGGGTAGGTTTGTGACGCCCTGAAAATTAACCAAATTAAATCATGCGCTAGAGTGCTTCGTTTAAAAACTGTTCGTCGTCAAAACCCTAACCCTAACCCCTTCTGACCGACACCGAACTTGACCACCGTCCCATCCCGCACCGCTCGGCGGCTGACGACCACGCGCGACCACCTTTCCGCGATCAACGCCGGCGCGATTCTTTTCTCCTCGCGCAGCGCGCGAATGACGCGCGCACGTGGCCGACCGGCCGCAGTCGCCACCGCAATCGGCGCCGACGCGTCCCTCTCTCTCTCTCTCTCCTTTTCCCTTTTCTCTCTCCCATTCCTTTTCTTTTCTTTTTCCCCAATCTCTCTTTCTCTATCTTTCTTTCTTTTCCTTTCTTCCCTTTTTCCTTTTTCCTTCCTTCTTTCTTCTTTCCCCCCTACTCCCTTCTCTCTTTCCTTCCTTTCCCCTGCCGCGCGCCCTGGCTGGCCGTGCGCCTGCTCTGCCCTGGCCGTGCCGCGACGCACGCGCACGCGCCACGCGTGGCCGTGCGCCGCGCCGTGCCGCCCGTCGCCCGCACCACGCCCGTGGCCCGCGCCGTGCCGCGCCGTGCGCGCACGCGCGCGCCCGGACGCCGCACCGCCCGCCGCTGCCGCGCCCCGCCCCGCCGCGCACGCCGTCGCTTCCCCGTCCTGTGCCGCACAGCACCCGCCCCACGTGCCCGCACGCATGCTGAGCCGTCACGTCGCCCCGGCCTCGCCGACCGCGCCGCCGCTCGACGACACAGACGCCACGATGCAGACGCCATTAAGGCGCCCCGCGCCGCTCGCCGGCCTCCCCACCGGCCACCACCGCCCCACTGCCTTTGGCCGCCTATAAAAGGACCCTCACCCCGCCTCCGAGCTCGGCACCTGCACACAGCCTCTTCCCCAAGCTCGTAGCGCCGCCGCCGCACATCGCTCGGCCGCCGCCCGCTGCCACCTCCGCTCCCATGGGCGCGCCTCCTCACTCCACCTCAGCCCAAGGTGAGACAGGGGATAGGATTCCCTTGCTCCCCTCTCCCTCATCCCCCTACCCCGAGCCGACCTTTGGCCCTGGCCGGCCGGCATGCTCGCGCCGCCACCCCTGTTTTCCCCTCCCCTGTTTCCTGTCAACAGGAGAGGAGGAAGAAGGGGCATTTTTCCCATAGCCCCCCCTTTTCCCTGTATTTCCCCAAAAAGAACCCCCTCCCTTAATTACTCCTTTTTGCTAAAGGGACCCTGCTCTTTCTAGCATTTCAAACCAAGCCCCTCCATTACGTAAACCTAATTATACTCGGCACCTTTTAGCATGCCCTGAATATTTCTAGGGTTCGCAAATATGTCCTTACTCCCTTTGGACAATTATGAATAAGCCCCAGGACCCCCCGCTTAACCCCTAAACCCTCTTTAACGCGTCATTTTATGCGTCAAACAAGCTCCGATCGACCCGAAACTCTACCACGCCCTTTCTAGTATAGTTCTAACCATGCCATTAAGAAACCACCCAAAAATATTATCCCTATCTCCATAACTAAATTATTTCCGATTCAAGCTCAACGATAAAAGCTTTTAGTCCTTTCGCTTGATTGTGTGCCTGTTTGTTTGCGTCATAGGACATGGAGTGAACGAGGAAGGCCCTGAGTGTGATCAAGTGAACAAGGACCAGTTCTGCGACCCTGAACCCGAGGGACAGTGCTTCGATCAGGACCTCCCGCAAGGATTTGATGATGGCAAGTTCAATCCCGCCCTTTGATGCATGCTTCTGTCCTAATTTTTATAAACACAACCCAGTGGCCTGTTTTATAAAATTGCATGGTTTTGCTTACTGAAAACAAGGTAGGATAGCCACCCTTGTTTGTGATATCCATACCTTGACCACCTGGTTTTATAAAGAAAATGTGTGTGTGTGTGTATGGGAAGGGATAAAATGTGGTTTGCAAGACGAGTTAGACGCGATGGATGGCACTTCTGAGTGGATTGCTGTTGGTGTGCTCGTACCTGTGTGGTTGAGCGAGGAAGGGAGATATCCATCTTGTCACCCCTAAGGACCGAGTTGATGTGTCATCTCACCTAGCTTCCTGACGTGCAAACCACTTGACCGTTGTATGGGCAACGGCTTAGCCTAAACCCCACTAGTTAGCCTGATAGCCATCAGGAGAGCTGAGAGCAGCGGGTGATCAAGGAGAAGGGATAAGCTCTGTGTGACTTATGCCCCGGTTAAACCTCGGAGATAGGTAGAACGACCCCTTGATGGATCCCGTGGTGGCTAGTCAGGTCTAGCTAAGGTGGGTAATGGCTTTGTTGGGATCTGCTCTGACACTAAGGTGATCATGCTGTGGTACCCCATCTGTGGGTAAAGTTGCACACCTCTGCAGAGTTAAAATCTATTCGAATAGCCATGCCCACGGTATTGGGCAAGTTATGGTGTGGTCACATAACTAGTGTTTCTCTCCGGGAATGGTTGGGCTGGTGTGAGTTGTTTGGAAAGTGTCCGGCAGTGTGCCGTGTGCTACAGCGGATGGGGAGTCCGGTGGCTGTATAAAACTTGGATCCTGTGTGGATCGACACCGTGTGCTCTTCGGTACTTGAAAACTTGTTTTGAAAAATGTTTTTAAACGAACCTTTGCTTGAAACCGAGTTTTTCCGCAAATAAACCCTAACCTTATCCTTGGACTGTCTTGTGCATTAATTTCTATTATACCCCCTCCGTGGGTGTGATTGGACTTGCTGAGTACGTTTGTACTCACCCCATTCTTACTTTTTCAGTGGAAGATCCAGACTACATCCTCGAAGACATCGAGTAGGGTTTCGTCCTGCACCCAGTCTTGCCTGTGGTTAAGGCCACCGTTGGAACTTCGCATGGCGCAAGACTCCGATGACCCTCTTTTCATAGCTAGTGTAGTAGTGTGGGTTTTAGTTGTAATCCTCGCGATAGTGGCGCTTCACTGCCCATTACCGCGTAGAGATGTACGGTGATGTACCATCTGATGTAATAAAAGTGTTATCAGCCTCCTGGGACTGATAAAGCATCACTTTTAAGTCTTCCCTGATGGGGGACGCTTCAGTGATGTGGTGCTGGTGGAGCAAGAAGTCGGAGAGGGGAGGCTCGGGATCGAGCTGCCGACGGCGAGGCCGAACGGCGGCGGAGGAAGAACTCCGACGTGCTCACGGGCAGATGTCTCCGGTGGGGGAAAAGGAAATTGGCCGGTGCGATGAGCTTCAGGGAGTAGCTGTGGTGCTAATGGAGGTCTGAATCGAGGGTGGGAGGCTCTGGAGGAGGCTACCGACGGCGAGACCGAACGGCGGCGGAGGAATTTTGGCGGCGGCGCGAGGAAGAAGACGACCGGGGGTGATTTGAGCTCGGGGAGAAGGCAAAAGGGGTGGCTCACAAGGTACTGAAGAGCTTTATATGCTCGGAGAAGCACTGGGGCGCGGCAAGGAGGAGCTGGATGCCAGCGATGTCATGGCGGCCGTGGAGGGCTCGGGAATGGCGTGGCGGCTCGGGAAATGGCCACCAGGGCCTGGCAAACGGTGGGGGTGATGCGCTGGAGGTGGAGGTGGCACTGGCGAGCGGCGCGGGGGCAAGTGGCGGCCGGGGCAGCTCGCCGGAGTTAAGCAGCGGTGACAGGAGCTCACGGGCAGAGCAAAGCAAGCTGGAGGTGGAAGACAGGACCCGATTGCAAATACTGAAAAACCCAGGGACTCCACTGTAAAGCTTGAGTAACTTTCAAACCAGAGCTCAAATGAAAATGCTGCCAAAACAAAAAGTCTAAGGAATAAAAAGTTTTATAACTTTGCTTTAGGGTTCAACTTTAGGAGAGTTGAGGTTTCAAAGTTATTTTAAAAACCATACAACTAGTCAAATTTCTTTTAAAACCTATTTGAATTTTATATTTCAAAAAGCTTCCTGGTTTGTTTTCACTTTTTACAGTGGTTTAAAAGTAAAAGCATCATTGCAAATCAGCCCTTCCTATATTTCAAAATTATCCACCCCCGCACACATTTTGCACATTAAGCCCTATATTTTTCTAAAATTACAGAAAACACCCTAAAATATCTTGTCCTTAAATAGCATACAAGAGCACATCCTACACTTAATGCACTATGTCTGGCTCCCATATACCTGAGATGTCACAACTCTTACTCCCATACTTCCAATAATACTCAGACTACTAGTTTTCGACTAGTATTCTATGTTATTGAAGGGGATTCACTCCCATACTTCCAGTACTATTCTGTTTATTGGATCACGACTGGTACTACGTACAAGTTTACTGAAGGGGCCTCGCTCCTATACTTCCAGTAATGCTCATATTACTAGTTCTCGACTAGTATTCTATGTTACTGATGGGGCATTGCTCCCATATTTCTAGTAACGCTCAGATTAATATTTCTCACCTAGTATTCTGTGTTACTGAAAGGGCTTCGCTCCCATACTTCCAGTACTACTCCGTTTTACTGGTTCACGACTAGTACTACGTGCAAGTTTACTGGCCCGGGCCCGCCAGTCAAAGGCGTGGCCGCTGGAGGAAGGGGAGAAAAGGCAGAATCCGAACCGCCCGAGCCGTGAGATGGGCTCGAATAAGACAAGAATCTGAACTGCCTGACGCGCACGGCACGGGCGGAGGACGAGCCCCTCGGGGATCCCGCTATGGGGGAAAAGATATCCATACCCTTTCCCAGCGGGAATAAGCTGTCCACCCGGCGCAACGCTGGGATATGGCCCCACCTGCGGGTTCGTTCCTTACCCTAGGTGGGCCCGGGGGCCTCTGTCGGTACATACGGATAGAGGTACCTCCTGCTAGTGTGTCCAGCCCAAGGGGCGTGAGGTTATCCGTAACCTCGCACTATGCCTTTGGGTGACAAGGCGTACGGCCCGGGCCTGACAGCTGGGATCATGGTCTTCGGACCACCCCCGTGCTTATACAGGTCCGGCGCCTCCATGTGCCCGTGAGGTCAGGGCGCTTGGGTTTAGCCTCCATAGGCCCGGAACCCCCAGGGGGTCCAGCGCTGCAACGTGTGTGGATCAGACCCCTCTGGGCCTGTCCATCCGGACTAGCCTCGGGGGCCCGGACCTCCGTTGCCCCAGGAAGAGGTCCGGCGCCACCACGTGCCACCAAGGTGGCAACTCCAGGGCTGGCCCTGCCACATGCCCATGGCAGAAGGCCCTTCGCGGGACTCCATGTGGCAGAACCAACCTGAATTATACCGGCTCAAGTACGCGAGTCCACCCAAGAGGGCTCCAACGTGCTTCAAACGGTATAATCCCTTGGCCTGTCAGGTAACGCCCCGATAAACCACCGATTACAGGATCAAATAGGGTTACCTCACACGAAGGTGAGTCCAGAGATACAATCACCAGCACATTTTTACATCACAGGGATTTACATTACAAGAGCTTCCAAAAGAAGTACGAAGTTTCAAATTTAGAGAAAAGATTACAAACTGTTAAAGCTATGGTTTTTGACAGCGGAAAACATACGCGATGATTTATAGCACGTCGTCATGACGGATGTCATGCTAAGCCCGGGCACGACATCACTCGGGATCATCAATATTGGCCGGGGACAGTTCCCAACCCACGGACCAATCATTCGGAAGAGCACAGGGCCAAGGCATGGGAAGAGTAGGGTCTTCAAGATTTTACCTAAAAAACACATACTAGCAAGACTGAGTATACTAATACTCAGCAAGGCTTACCCGTTCATGGTATACATAGCCATGTAACTAGACTTATGAAGGCTTATAAAAGCTCTGGGTTTAGTTTTAGCTGAAAGCGACTAAGAGTAGATCCTCATTTTCAACTTTTAGCTTTCAAATTCTATGTGATTATCCATTCTAGATAAGCACTTATAACTAAGCAAGCAAGGTAGAGCTCTTTATATCAACCATCAGCATTACTCAGCATATAGTTGCTCTTGTTACTCTGTGTGATAAAGGGATCAAGCAGTCTCAATCATCGTGAGAAGCGGACGATTCTGAATCGAATTTAACCTTGCAAGGTAAACCTAACTCACACGCTTGGAACACCAAAGGGTCGTTCCGAAGCAACCATTTGCCTTTCATTCCGACTCGTGGATCAGAGCCACCACAAGCGACTGCAGGACCATACGTACTTCCAAAGTGCAGGACGTACGTCTGTAGCGCGACTACAAAACCCGTCCTGGTTGCCCTTGCAACACGTATTTCCTCAGTCGAATCAAGTAACCAGAAGAACCAAATACATGTGGTGGGAGGTATGTCCACTCCTCGGGCCGATTGGTTACTAGGCTTACCGCTTACCATATTTCGCGGTATGTGGCTAGTACTTTCAAACGCTTAACCCCGATCGGCACACACCGCGACCTTATCACTTTAACAACACAGACGGGGTATCACCTCAACCATGATACCTCATAAAACTCCCGTCCGTCATCCTTATAGTGATAACAGGAATGTAAACATTACAACTCCTATATCGCGCGAGTGACAGGAAATCACCCGACTTGTACCGGTCCTATTTAGCAGAGCATCTAAACGGTATGGACTCGGGTACAATACATTGGTTCCTTAAGATTTTATGCAACTAGGGTTTCATCTCAACTCCTAGACGTAATGCATGATATATAATATAATAATGAAATTGTAATAACTTGAAATATTGGGATGTGCACTGGGGCTTGCCTTTACTGGTGGGGCTGGAGTCAGGGATGTTAGTACTATTATCTTCCGAACTTTGGTTCGGGACTTCAGATATCTCTTTAGCGACGTTCACTTGGTCTTTCAAAATATCCTCTGCAGACTTTTGGAAGATCTCGTAGATATCGTATGCAGGAATAGTCATATCTACATGCAATGCAACATTACATTTAAAAAGGTGCATATGAAACTATTTTAATTCATGATAAAGTTGCAATCTAAACAGTTATCATAGGTGAACTCACAACACAGAAGGGGGTTTAGTCTTGAGTTAGCACTCATAATTAAGTCATGATTATAGCATTGGATTTATTGAAACAGGAACTAAAACATTTGAATTCAAATCCTAGGCAAATAGAATTATAAAGTTTTGAAAATTTAAACATAGATTAATGGCATACTTAATAGATCATGACCAAGAGATCTAATTAAAATAAGCCTAGGGCAAACACTTAATTAAACTCATAGCATTTCAAACTTGAGATACCCAAGTCTAAAAGAACTTAGACTACAAAATATTGCAGGGTTTGAAACTTTTACCTAAGCTCACACATAACTTATGGAAGCTATATACCAAAAATTACAAGCAACAAAGCAATCATGTGAAAGTTATGCATCCTTTACCCCATTTACCTTGAATTTGAAATAGATCCAAAAATATTTAGTTTCACAACAAACTTTATTAACAAAAGCTGTAGGATTTGAAATCTAGTTTCCAGCAAAATTGATTTGACATTTTTTTGGAATTTTCTACAATTTTCTACGGATTTTACAAGGCAGCAACACTACTCACATAAAATGATAGACACTTATACACAGGGGTCCCTAAGCAGTACTGTTTCTATGAGTCTAGACCTTTGCAAAAAGCCCCTCAAGTTTCTTTCTCTTCTAACCCGCAGCCCTTACTGGGTCAAGGCAAGGCCATGGAAGTTGACCGGCATGCCCCGGCGACGGCGATCGCCAGCGGCGAGGGGAAAAGGGTGGGGAAGCATCAAGGGTCTCTTGCGCACCTGTGGGCGGCTGGAATTGGGTTGGGGTAGCTCGCAGTGGCAGCGTGACGGGAGCTTGCGGCCGGCGGCGAGGTAGGACTGTGGGGATGGTACTTCGGTGGTCGGAGGGAGCGGGAAAGTGGTCGAATAGCTTCCCGGTGAGGTGGAGATGCTCGTAATGGGGACAACCGAGGTCAGGGAGGGCTGGAGACTAGTGTTCCACGGTGAGGCCGAGACGGCGGCGGGCGGCGCTCACCGGCGATGATGCTTCGATTGAAATTGAGCTGCGGCAACTAGCTGGGGAGCACGAGTGGGAACTGGGGAAGAGGACTAGGGGGTCGGTGGAGGCGATTGGTGGCCAGAGACGGCTGCCCACGGTGGTCCGGGGCTTATCAGAGAGAGGAAGCGGCGGCGGATGGGTTCAAGGATCGGGATGTGCACAACTAAGGAAGAAAAGAGGCAATTGCTACCTCTAGGATCTCCTGGTCGGGCCAAGCGGAAGAGGAGGGAAGAGAAGATAAGCGTGGGCTTAGAATTTGGCGGCGACGACATTGCGGCCGGCAGGCAGCTCGGGTCGTCGTGGCACGCGTGCAAGGACGCAGCAGAGGGAGGGGAACAGGGCTAGGACGGGGAAAAGACGACGCGTGTGCGCGAGCCCAGCAGGAGGTGGACGGCGGCGGTCTGGAGAGCGGTGGCTAGGGGAGCGGCACCGGCGGTAGAGCAGGCGGAGCAGCGGAGCAGAGAAACAGAGGGGGTTCAGAGAAAGAAGAGAGGGAAAAAGATCCAAGGGCTCATGTGTAAAACTGAAAAGATCTAGGGGCTTCCCTGTAAAGTAAAAATCCCCGTTGATCTAAGGCTCAAATGAAAAAGTGCCCAAAATTAAAGTTGTAGAGTTTTTCAAGCTATACAATATTGCTTTAGGGATCAAATTCAAAAACTCAAAATTTGCAGCATTACATGTTGAATTTTGAACAGGGTAGAATTTTGAATTACCCTTGTCCTTACCAAGGGAGATTTGATCAAACTTGTGATATATTTGCAAATGTTTAACGAATGTCATGATGGTAAATACTTTTACAAATAGGCCCTCAGGTAAACATGGAGGTTACTTTTATACCCTAATTATTTACATAAAAGACCCTATTGCCTAGGTTTATTTACAAATAGCCCCTTATCCTTACTTAAGGGCTTATGATCACATCAATTTAACACTTAATATTATATTTCCCCTAGGTTTCAAAGCTACCTTCCAAAACACACACCTTGCACTGAAAGACCTATATTACATGGAAATTTACAAATACACCCCTAGATGCTATTGCTATCTTCCAGTTCACCAAATTTACATTCAAGGACCTACATCTTATAGAAATTACAAATATACCCTAAATCCTTTGTACTATAAATACCATAACAAGCACACACTCTTTACACTAAATCTAGTGTCTAGCTTTCTAATTACCTGATTGTCACAACCTTCCCCCCTAAAAAGAATCTCGTCTCGAGATTCGGTAGCGGAAAATGACTGGACGATTAGATTTGGGGATTGGCTTGAAGGAAGTTTGGGAAATTTTGTTGAAGATAGGATTCCGTTTCCCAAGTGGCTTCTTCATCAGTGTGGTGATCCCATAAAATCTTATACATCTTAACCGTCCTTCTTTTGGTGATTCTTTCCTTAGTATCCAGGATTTGAATAGCTTGCTCGGTGTAAGATAAATCAGGTTCAATCGCAATGGCGCTGGTTTCAACGATCTTCGTAGGTACTTTGATACATTTCTTGAGTTGAGAGACATGGAAAACATCGTGAATGGCAGCCAATTGAGATGGAAGGCGGATTTTGTAAGCCACTGGGCCACAGACCTTAAGAATCTCAAAGGGTCCAACATATCGTGGTGCTAATTTCCCTTTTATGCCAAAACGCTGAACACCCTTGGTAGGAGATACTCGGAGATAGACAAAATCTCCTGCTTGGAATTGTAGAGGTTTCCTTCTTTTATCTGCATAACTTTTCTGTCTGGACTGAGCTATTCGAAGGTTGGCTTGAATAACCTTGACCTTATCTTCAGCTTCGACAACTAGGTCGGGTCCAAAGATTTGGCGTTCACCGGTCTCAGACCAACTCAAAGGAGTTTGACATCTGCGACCATATATCACTTCAAATGGAGCCATCTAAAGACTAGCTTGATAGCTGTTGTTGTAAGAAAACTCGGCCAAGGCAAGACATTTGTCCCAGCTTGTACCATAGTGGATAATGCAAGCTCGGAGCATGTCTTCAAGAATTTGATTGACTCGCTCAGTCTGTCCATCAGTTTGAGGATGATATGCAGAGCTTCGAATCAGTTTGGTTCCAAGAGCAGACTGTAGTTGTTCCCAGAAGCGTGCAACGAATTGTGCCCCTCGATCAGAAATAATGGTCTTAGGAACACCATGCAACCGAACAATTTGATCAAGATAGACTTCGGCATACTTCTTAGCAGAATAAGTGGTATGCACAGGAAGAAAATGAGCCGTTTTGGTAAGTCTATCAATAATTACCCATATAGAATCATGATTTTGAGATGTATTGGGAAGACCAACAATGAAATCCATACTAATGTCTTCCCATTTCCATAACAGAATGGGTAATGGTTGAAGTGTACCAGATGCTTTTAGGTGACTGGCTTTAACTCTCTGGCACGTATCGCACTCGGATACATACTTAGCAATTTCTCTTTTCATTCTGGTCCACCAAAAGTTCTGTCGAAGATCTTGATACATTTTGGTACTTCCAGGATGAATAGAGAATTTGGATAGATGTGCCTCATCAAGGATTTGCTTGCGAAGCTGATGATCTTTAGGTACAACAATTCGATTGTTGAAACATATTGTTCCTTGATGGTCAGTGTGAAAATACTTATATTTTGCTTCCCCCTGGAATAGTTTTGACTTGATAATTTTGACACCTTCATCATGTAATTGTGACATGATGATTTTATCTCGAAGAGAAGACTCGATAGATAGCAGATTCAGACTACCTTGAGGAATGATCTCCAGATTAAGTTTTCTCATTTGATTGCAGAGAGTGTCATTGAAAGCCTCAACGGATAAACAATGACAACGTGCCTTGCGGCTAAGTGCATCTGCAACCACATTGGCTTTGCCAGGATGATAGTGTACCTCAAGATCGTAGTCTTTGATCAGTTCTAATTAACGCCTTTGCCTCATATTCAGGTCAGCTTGGGTGAAGATATACTTGAGGCTCTTATGGTCAGTGTAGATGTTACACTTAGTACCCATACGATGATGTCTCCAAATCTTGAGAGCATGAATAACTGCTGCCAATTCAAGATCATGAGTTGGATAATTTTGCTCATGATTCCGAAGTGCTCAGGATGCATAAGCAATGACCCAGTTGTTTTACATAAGAACACAACCCAGGCCAGTTCCAGAGGCATCGCAATAGACATCAAAAGGCTGAGTATTATCCGGCTGAGCTAGTACTGGGGCAGTTGTCAGAAGTCTTCTCAAAGTGTGGAATGCTTCATCACACTTATCATCCCAACGGAACTTAACTTCTTTCTTAAGTAGCTCAGTCATGGGTTTAGCTATCTTGGAAAAGTCTGGAATGAATCGGCGATAATATCCCGCCAATCCAAGGAAACTGCGGATTTGATGGACTGAAGTTGGGGGTTTCCAGTCCATAACCTCCTGGACTTTAGTTGAATCAACCGATATGCCTTCACTGGAGATAGTATGCCCCAAAAATTTCATACTATCTAGCCAAAATTCACATTTTGAGAATTTGGCATAAAGGCGATGATCACGTAGTCATTGAAGAACGACACGTATATGATTAGCATGGTCTTCTTTAGTCTTGGAATATATCAGAATGTCATCGATGAAGACCACGATGAATTTGTCGAGTTCCGGCATAAAGACTGAATTCATGAGATACATGAAATATGCCGGTGCGTTGGTAAGCCCAAATGACATAACCAGATATTCATATAATCCATATCTGGTTGAGAAAGCCATTTTTGGGATGTCACATGGCCTGATTTTTATCTGATGATAACCAGAGCGCAAGTCAATCTTGGAAAAGACCTTAGCTCCAGCTAATTGATCGAATAAGATGTCAATGCGGGGAAGAGGATATTTATTTTTTATAGTAACCGCATTGACTGGACGATAATCGACACATAGCCTTAGGCTATTGTCTTTCTTCTTTACGAAGAGAGCAGGACGACCCCAAGGTGAAGCACTTGGGCGTATGAAACCTTTGTCAAGAAGATCTTGGAGTTGAATCTTTAGCTCGGCCAATTCATTTGGAGGCATGCGACATGGCCGTTTAGAAATAGGAGCAGTGCCAGGTTGAAGTTCAATAATGAACTTAACATCTCTGTCTGGTGGCATTCCAGGCAAGTCGTCTGAAAAGATATCAGGATATTCACAGACTACCGGAATATCTTTTACTTTGACATCTGTGATGGCATAAGTGCAAAAGCGCAAATACTCCTGCTGAGGCAAATAGAGGGTAGTTGCTCCCTGATGTGGTGAGTCAATCTCGATAACTCGGGAAGAGATGTCTAGCAGTACTCTATGTTCTGTCATCCAATTTGTCCCAAGTATGACATCAATACCCTCTAAGTTTAACAAGACCAAATCAGTTTTAATTACTTTACTGCCTAACTGAATTGGTACACTCCTAATCATTTGATTAGAAGCGATCTCGCCTCCAGGGGTAGAAATCATATATGAACCCTGGGTGGGACAAGGATCAAGTCCTATTCGGGTACTACAGTTGTTACTGATAAAACTATGAGTTGCTCCTGAATTGAATAATGTAACAACTGGTTTGTGATATATCGAGAATGTACCCGACATGATAGGGGCTCCATCCGGAAGTTCCGCAAGGGTAGTGAAATTAATTTGCCCTTGGTGGACTTGCATCCTCGGTCTTTTGCCCTTGTTTTGGTTATTATGACTGGAACTCTGCCCTTGATTAGGTTTCTTGAGCTGCGGACAATCTCTAATGAAATGATCCGCACTTCCACATTTGCCACCAGGATAGGTGCTGCTTCTCTTTTGAACTTGTTGAACATTTGGCCGTGGGCCAAATTGTTGTGGTTGTTGCAGAGATACAGGAGGTTGATACTCTCCTTGTTGTTGAGACGGCCTGAAAACCAGTCTACCAAATGGAACCTTGCATTGGGGTGCTCTAGGCAGTGCATTCTGAACAATCTGATATTGCGAGGGTTGAACGCTCACAGGTTAGTAGAAATCCTTCGCTTCTTTTCGGCACAGTGCGCCATGATACAATCCTCCTGAGTCAGGGCCATATTAACCAACTCGTTGAAAGTATTCGCCTTTATAAGGTTCAGATGTTCTTGGAGCTTGGTATTCAAACCCCGACGAAAACGATCTTGCTTCTTGGCATCATTATCAGCATGATAGCCCGCATACTGACACAGGTGATTAAAAGCCTGTGCATACTGTAGTACGGTGCGGGTGCCTTGAGTAAGTGCCAAGAACTCATTTAATTTCCTCTCCATCAATCCCTCAGGTATATGATGTGCTCTGAAGGCATTACGGAATTCCTCCCAGGAGATAACATGGCCATCAGCTTGCATAGCACAATAATTATCCCACCAAATACGGGCAGCTCCGCATAATTGTTGTGCAGCAAAGTGAGCCTTATTGGAATCCACACAGGGAATCGTAAGAAGAGTAAACTTGGATTCAATGATGCGAAGCCAGGCATCAGCATCAAGGGGTTCCTCCGCTTTACTAAATAGCGGAGGCTGGGTACTGAGGAAATCTTGATAAGTTGCCATCTGAGGTTCATCACGACCTCGTGATTGCTGACGTTGTTGATTCTGCTGTGCTTGTACCAATAGATTAAGAATCTCGGTTTGCCGAGCCATAACCTCGGCTAGATTCAGAAGTGATGATGGCAGTGGTTGTGAATCGCTGGCCTGTTCTGCCCGGAAACCTTCCGAGGTTCCACGTGTGGCTCCAACCATCTGAAACAAGGATTCGGATGATGAAATTCATTTACCCTGCTGAGAGCTTACAAGGTAAATGGAATGAGACAACTGATTCTGATAACAGCAAAGCTGGAAATCGGGGAGATACTTAAGATACCCAACTAAAAGATCCTATTGGAACCATGCTAAAAAAAACCAACATATCACCTTTCCTTAAGAAAACAACAAATTAAGCACCCATTTTATTGGTTCATGTGTTATGCATGCACGCACTAGCTCCTCACAACCAAAAGCAACTGCCGAATATCTTCGGACTTACGTGGTTAATTTCGGTGGCATAATTAATACGTCTCTCACTATTAACTAGCCGTTAAACCCTATCCGTCAAACCTACCGAATCGTGGTTAGCGTACCTGCAGAAAATCACAATATATATTCAATGAACCTTTCATGCCAGCATGTCATGAAAGCGTCCCCAATCATTACTGTTCACTATAGAAACACATCTGTACAATTACCGCCATACAGACAACGTTAACATACGTCGTCGAAACAACGTATTCACGGGGGGTACCGCAAAATGCGGGGGTATGAACAGCGATCGCCATACCCTGCGCCGAACCTTATACTCCCAATGTAGTCAACCTAAGTTGGTACATTGGCAGCATCGACAGGAAGGCCAAGCTCCCTCAGTTGGCTGAGGATCCTTACCTTCTTACCTCATCGTCGAAGATGTCGTTACAGAAAGTAAAGTTGGGTTGTGCATGAATTTAAGTTTTGATAAAAAGTAATGCTGGTAGTTAGAGTTATATATGCATATACTATAGCCACCTCTAACTTCACTTAAGTATCACCCTAGGGCTTTACGTACTAAGCACAATCCTTAACGAAACCAACGTAGTTTGTCAAACCTTTTGTTGGTCATACTTTTATACTGAAAGCAGTTTTAAGGTAAAATGTATCTCCAGGGTAACCTGGCTCTATACCAGCTGTGGCAGAACCAACCTGAATTATACCGGCTCAAGTACGCGAGTCCACCCAAGAGGGCTCCAACGTGCTTCAAACGGTATAATCCCTTGGGCTGTCGGGTAACGCCCCGATAAACCACCGATTACAGGATCAAATAGGGTTACCTCACACGAAGGTGAGTTCAGAGATACAATCACCAGCACATTTTTACATCACAGAGATTTACATTACAAGAGCTTCCAAAAGAAGTACGAAGTTTCAAATTTAGAGAAAAGATTACAAACTGTTAAAGCTATGGTTTTTGACAGCGGAAAACATACGCGATGATTTATAGCACGTCGTCATGACGGATGTATGCTAAGCCCGGGCACGACATCACTCGGGATCATCAATGTTGGCCGGGGACAGTTCCCAACCCACGGACCAATCATTCGGAAGAGCACAGGGCCAAGGCATGGGAAGAGTAGGGTCTTCAAGATTTTACCTGAAAAACACATACTAGCAAGACTGAGTATACTAATAGTCAGCAAGGCTTACCCGTTCATGGTATACATAGCCATGTAACTAGACTTATGAAGGTTATAATAGCTCTGGGTTTAGTTTTAGCTGAAAAGCGACTAAGAGTAGATCCTCATTTTCAACTTTTAGCTTTCAAATTCTATGTGATTATCCATTCTAGATAAGCACTTATAACTAAGCAAGCAAGGTAGAGCTCTTTATATCAACCATCAGCATTACTCAGCATATAGTTGCTCTTGTTACTCTGTGTGATAAAGGGATCAAGCAGTCTCAATCATCGTGATAAGCGGACAATTCTGAATCGAATTTAACCTTGCAAGGTAAACCTAACTCACACGCTTGGAACACTAAAGGGTCGTTCCGAAGCAACTGTTTGTCTTTCATTCGACTCGTGGATCAGAGCCACCACAAGCGACTGCAGGACCATACGCACTTCCAAAGTGCAGGACGTACGTCTGTAGCGCGACTACAAAACCCGTACTCCTGGTTGCCCTTGCAACACGTGTTTCCTCAGTCGAATCAAGTAACCAGAAGAACCAAATACATGTGGTGGGAGGTATGTCCACTCCTCGGCCGATTGGTTACTAGGCTTACCGCTTACCATATTTCGCGGCATGTGGCTAGTACTTTCAAACGCTTAACCCCGATCAGCACACACCGCGACCTTATCACTTTCAACAACACAGACGGGGTATCACCTCAACCATGATACCTCATAAAACTCCCGTCCGTCATCCTTATAGTGATAACAGGAATGTAAACATTACAACTCCTATATCGCGCGAGTGACAGGAAATCACCCGACTTGTACCGGTCCTATTTAGCAGATCATCTAAACGGTATGGACTCGGGTACAATACATTGGTTCCTTAAGATTTTATGCAACTAGGGTTTCATCTCAACTCCTAGACGTAATGCAAGATATATAATATAATAATGAAATTGTAATAACTTGAAATATTGGGATGTGCACCGTGGCTTGCCTTTACTGGTGGGGCTGGAGTCAGGGATGTTAGTACTATTATCTTCTAACTTTGGTTCGGGACTTCAGATATCTCTTTAGCAACGTTCACTTGGTCTTTCAAAATATCCTCTGCAGACTTCTGGAAGATCTCGTAGATATCGTATGCGGGAATAGTCGTATCTACATGCAATGCAACATTACATTTAAAAAGGTGCATATGAAACTATTTTAATTCACGATAAAGTTGCAATCCAAACAGTTATCACAGGTGAACTCACAACACAGAAGGGGGTTTAGTCTTGAGTTAGCACTCATAATTAAGTCATGATTATAGCATTGGATTTATTGAAACAGGAACTAAAACATTTGAATTCAAATCCTAGGCAAATAGAATTATAAAGTTTTAAAAATTTAAACATAGATTAATGGCATACTTAATAGATCATGACCAAGAGATCTAAATAAAATAAGCCTAGGGCAAACACTTAATTAAACTCATAGCATTTCAAACTTGAGATACCCAAGTCTAAAAGAACTTAGACTACAAAATATTGCAGGGTTTGAAACTTTTACCTAAGCTCACACATAACCTATGGAAGCTATATACCAAAAATTACAAGCAACAAAGCAATCATGTGAAAGTTATGCATCCTTTACCCCTTTTACCTTTAATTTAAAATAGATCCAAAAATATTTAGTTTCACACCAAACTTTATTAACAAAAGCTGTAGGATTTGAAATCTAGTTTCCGGCAAAATTGATTTGACATTTTTTTGGAATTTTCTACGGATTTTACAAGGCAGCAACACTACTCACATAAAATGATAGACACTTATACACAGGGGTCCCTAAGCAGTACTGTTTCTATGAGTCTAGACCTTTGCAAAAAGCCCCTCAAGTTTCTTTCTCTTCTAACCCGTAGCCCTTCCTGGGTCAAGGCAGGCCCGTGGAAGTTGACCGGCATGCCCTGGCGACGGCGATCGCCGGCGGCGAGGGGAAAAGGGTGGGGAAGCATCAAGGGTCTCTTGCGCACCTGTGGGCGGCTGGAATTGGGTTGGGGTAGCTCGCAGTGGCGGCGGAACGGGAGCTTGCGGCCGGCGGCGAGGTAGGACTGTGGGGATGGTACTTCGGTGGTCGGAGGGAGCGGGAAAGTGGTCGAATAGCTTCCCGGCGAGGTGGAGATGCTCGTAATGGGGACAACCGAGGTCGGGGAGGGCTGGAGACTAGTGTTCCACAGTGAGGCCGAGACGGCGGCGGGCGGCGCTCACCGGCGATGATGCTTCGATTGAAATTGAGCTGCGGCAACTAGCTGGGGAGCACGAGTGGGAACTGGGGAAGCGGATTAGGGGGTCGGTGGAGGCGATTGGTGGCCAGAGACGGCTGCCCACGGTGGTCCGGGGCTTATCAGAGACAGGAAGCGGCGGCGGATGGGTTCAAGGACCGGGATGTGCACAACTAAGGAAGAAAAGAGGCAATTGCTACCTCTAGGATCTCCTGGTCGGGTCAAGCGGAAGAGGAGGGAAGAGAAGATAAGCGTGGGCTCAGAATTTGGCGGCGACGACGTTGCGGCCAGCGGGCAGCTCGGGTCGTCGTGGCACGCGTGCAAGGACGTAGCAGAGGGAGGGGAACAGGGCTAGGACGGGGAAAAGATGACGCATGTGCGCGAGCCCAGCAGGAGGTGGACGGCGGCGGTCTGGAGAGCGGTGGCCAGGGGAGCGGCACTGGCGGCAGAGCAGGCGGAGCAGCGGAGCAGAGAAACAGAGGGGTTCAGAGAAAGAAGAAGAGAGGGAAAAAGATCCAAGGGCTCATGTGTAAAACTGAAAAGATCTAGGGGCTTCCCTGTAAAGTAAAAATCCCCGTTGATCTAAGGCTCAAATGAAAAAGTGCCCAAAATCAAAGTTGTAGAGTTTTTCAAGCTATACAATATTGCTTTAGGGATCAAATTCAGAAACTCAAAATTTGCAGCATTACATGTTGAATTTTGAACAGGGTAGAATTTTGAATTACCCTTGTCCTTACCAAGGGAGATTTGATCAAACTTGTGATATATTTGCAAATGTTTAACGAATGTCATGATGGTAAATACTTTTACAAATAGGCCCTCAGGTAAACATGGAGGTTACTTTTATACCCTAATTATTTACATAAAAGACCCTATTGCCTAGGTTTATTTACAAATAGCCCCTTATCCTTACTTAAGGGCTTATGATCACATCAATTTAACACTTAATATTATATTTCCCCTAGGTTTCAAAGCTACCTTCCAAAACACACACCTTGCACTGAAAGACCTATATTACATGGAAATTTACAAATACACCCCTAGATGCTATTGCTATCTTCCAGTTCACCAAATTTACATTCAAGGACCTACATCTTATAGAAATTACAAATATACCCTAAATCCTTTGTACTATACACACCATAACAAGGACACACTCTTTACACTAAATCTAGTGTCTAGCTTTCTAATTACCTGATTGTCACACTCCAACCCAACTACCGCATCAAATGCGGGTAGGTGGGCTGGGTGCGCCCAAGTTAAAAGTATGGCCTGCCACTGACACACGGGGCAGGTGAGCTGACACCATGGTAAGCCCGCCTGTTTCCACGGCGACGCGTCGTATCACCGTATACTGTGCGCAAGCGGCGTACAGTCCAATCACGGCACCGCACGCGTTGGTAATGATGGTCTGCTGCAGGAGAGCCGAGGCGTGCGCTGCCACAGTGCGCGCGGAGGCGACGGCGCGGCAGGTCAGCGCAGCTCCTACGCCTGACAAAGGTTCTAGCCCAACAGTGACGGCACGTCTTCCACTATGCGTAACACTGACAGCAGGCACTGTGCCGGTAAGGTGGCACAAGACCACATCCTGGCTGTAGACACGTACATCAGTTTCTCGATAGAGAGGACTATAGAGAGGAGCTGGAGATGAAGATCTCCATATCACTCATAGAATAGGCTCCTGTAGGCCGGGCCCACCTGTCGGGGCCCCGCTCAGTGTAAGCACCTCCCTTGGACTATAAAAGGGAGAGTGCACTCGTTAGAAGATAATCTCAAGCTCACAAGGTCCAATCTTTGGCTCTAGCACAGGCCAAGTTCCATCCAAGCTTACACAATCAATACAATTCCCAAGTGGACGTAGGGTGTTACACTCCGGCGGCCCGAACCACTCTAAAATCCTTGCGTCCTTCCTGTGTTTATCCGCACATCGATCGCGCGCTCATAAGTCTCCTCCAAACCCATCCTGAACTAGGATTAGGCGGGTGCATTCCACCACCCGGCTGGAGATTTCCTCCGACGGTACCCGACTAGGACTTCCATATAAACCTATCCTCCCAGACTATATAAGGGCGGACAGGGACCCCCTCGGGGATGATCACCATCAAAGACAATGCAAACCGCACAGGACGTAGGGTATTACGCTCTCGGTGGCCCGAACTTGTCTAAACCTTGTGTTCCTTGCACCTTTGTGTTCCTAATCTCGGCGACACCCTATGTACAAACTCACCACCTCAGGGGTATCCTTCGGTGGGCGTGGCGGTAAGACACTGATAGTTGGCGTGCTAGGTAGGGGTATTCATCGAGCATCCACCGGAGAATTCGATGGCATCCTTCAACTGCACTAGCCCTGTGCTCGACGAGGGCACAACTTTCACCTTCGGCTCCTAGATCTACATCGCTAATGGTTCGGGTGGCTTCAACAGCCACCTAGCCAACTCCAAGGAGCCAGAGGCTTGTTCATCAACTCAAAGCTGCAATCTCGATGAGTTCATCGACAACCTCGATGATCTGTTGCTTCCTGATCTGGCCTTGTAGATCGAAAAGATGTCCGTTTTCGACGCGACTTCCACTCGTGATGCACCAGATCTAGTTGGGATGGACTCAAACCGATCTGAGGGGACCACACAATCTAAATCCCTCTCCGACTTGGAGGAGGATTTGGATCTGCTGCTCAAGCTCAAGGACATGGGAGCCACTGCTTGCCGAGGGCCCCCTATTTTTGACATCTACTCGGACTCCAACGAAGAGTACTCCTACTACATCTTCAAGCCAGTCCCGAGAAGGACTCGGAGATGAGGGAGCCACCGCCCATCGGGCGGCCCTCGCCTTTGAAAACCACTCGCAACCTGATGGCCACACCGAATCATTTTTGGGCAATCATCTGGGTTTAACCATAACATCAACGCCGCAAGGACATTTTGTGTACTGGAAGGGCTTTGAGCCCTCTGAACTAATCGATTACGAGTCCTGCCTTGTGGTGTTCACATAGGAACTACCGTTCCAGGAGGGCAAACCTCTCTCCCCCATCGCGGAAGAGGGAGAAAGTAGCACAGAGCTACTCGAGTACAGCCTTACGGCTAACCACTCGCCAGATCATCAAGTCTGCATGGCCTCCCTTCGCAACGCGAAGGACGACGAGCTAGACCCCCAGTATGACAACGAGCAACTCGTAGACGTCTTAGCCGATGAGCCCACAGCTGTTCCTCCCCAGGATGAAGACAAGGAGCATCGAAGGATCCGGCGGGTGAAGAACGCCAAGCACTCCCAACGCAGGTGCAATACGCAAAATCGCACCCGCGAACCAAGAGATCTAAACAACGCTTTCACAGCAGTCGCGGATCGGGAGTACCGTACACTGATTGGCACCATCACAGGCTAAAGAAGAAATATCTAAACAGGCTAATATTAAAATACATGGACTCTAATTTTCTTTCTCTAGAATCCTCCTCGATTAATCTTCTTTTGGATCCATCCGTGCCAAGACCGATCCACATGTATGATTAACCCGGACTGTTCCCTTGTGACCCATGCAAGGCAAACAAACACATAAGTCGTATCCTTTCTTTTTTATTTAATCATCTTTGTTTATACATGGAGGCTTTTTTTTCAATCTTGCCTTCTAATCACCTTGCCTGACCAATCTAATGAATGTCAGCTAATATTTAAATGAACCTTTCGGACTCCGGCGCGATCATTAAATCCCAACAAGTCAAACTTGTGAAGCATCGGCATGCATGCCCGCTCGTTGCATGTGATCCCTGCCGATGCACACTAGTAGCTGGTGATCTCCATACTTCAGATTACATCAGATTTATTGACAAAATCTGGTGTCAACAGGTTCTCTCTTCTCTCTCCTAACACAAATTGAGTTGCGGAAAAACCTAGGAGTCGCATGGCAGACTGGCAGCAGCCCCATCCCCTCACCGGCGTTGTTGTCCTCCCGGCGGCCGGCAGACAGCATTCTGGTGCATCTCGACATGCACACGGCTACTGGATTTTGTTTGGGAAAATTCCCTGGAATGCCCTCAAACAAATCACGCTTTCTTCTATGGCCTTGAAAAACTGAAACGCCCTTCTGTGGTCTCCGTTTTATTTTCGTTCTCTTCCATGGTCCTCCCGTTAGATATGTTAGTCCAATCTGTTAGGGTTTAAGGTTTGAGGTGAGAAGCAAAAAATTCTTGGACTGAACTACCCCTGCCACTCCCACACACACCCCCGACCCCATCTCCCCCATCCTATTCTGTGAGCCCTCGTCCTCTCCCGTGGCCTCCAGGCGCGCGCGGAGGAGCAGCTGCCCAGGGGCGCGGCGCGGAGGGGCTGGCGCCAGGGGCGGCGCGCGGAGGGGCCGGCTGCCAGGGGCGGCGGGCGTGCGGGCGGGTGCGGGCGGCAGGCAGCGCGCGTGCGGCGGGCGGCGGCGTGCGGCGGGCGGCGAGCGGCGGCGGCTGGCGTACGACTCCTGACATAGTCACCGTAAACTTACTGCTAACTTTACAGGGAGTCGATCAGATCGAGGAGAGTTTTGCCTGTTTGATCCACAAAATAACATTTCAAACCTACTGTTTCCACTGTACTCTGTAAAGCAGTGCATTCGATCACCTCCCAGGTCTCTGCTTATCGATGTTCAGTCCCACTCCCACGGATTAAGAACCTCAGTTTCTTTTCCTCCATAGTAAGATTACATTAATTCCCCATGACAAAAGGACTTAGGGGGAAGTTAGTAATTACAACAGAAATCGAAGTTACTAGATTGGTTAATAGTCCTACACAAAATTTGCCAAATAACTCAACAAAACACTATGTGAAGGCCTTATTATACAAGTGTGTTCAACACATATTATAGTTCGAACAGCCATAATTTCTGTGAGCTCATCAGGGTCAAATAAGGAAGTTGCAATTTTGTAGGGCCATAGAAGGAAGCGTGATTTGTTGAGGGCCTTCAGGGAATTTTCCTATTTTGTTTCGTTTGCTTACTGGTTAATTTCAGTTTTATTTGTTTTCTTGCTGGTTAATTTCCGCTCCTGGTTTTCCCTATTGTGTGCAGATGGTGACCTAGCAAAGGAGTAAATTGATCCCTTCTCCAAAGTTGGCAGCTCTTGCGGCCGATGCCTGGGATAGGCATTGCGAGGGATTCATCTATGTCCATCTGCAGTGTGGTGCCCATGGCTCTCTTACTCAAATTTATCCCCCCTGCAGTAAAGAGATGTGACATTGTGCAATGTTTCGACAGATTGAAATGTTATTTTTCTTGCATATTTTGAAAATCATTGATCTAGCTTCTTTATTAATCGAAAAACTCTACTTGCCCTGTATTTATTCAGTGACTTGCAATATTACGGCATATCTATATCAATATACTTCTATTTTATCCATGGACTAATTTCCCCTCGTCATATACGTGCAGATTGCATCATATGTGCAGACTGTAGACCCTTAGACTCCAGCCTTGGTGGAGAATAGACAGAAACTAGGAAGCTCGAGTAGGAGGGCTTATCTGCCTCTAATGCTGCCGCTGCACCGCTTGGCTGTTCATCATCAATTCCCAACATTCCCATCAGCACAAAATACACTTAAATTTAGTCTATTATAACACATTTTGTGCTCACTCTAGGAAATGTGGGCAATTCCAATATGTTTGTGCAATCATCTTGTATGTCATTAATCTTGTTGAATTAAATTGTGTGATTACATATAAGGATATTACTTCTTGTTTGGTGGTGCAATTTTGATGTTAAAAAGATTATTACGATCAAGTCGTAGTTAAATACTGCTCTAAGTTTTAGAAATTACTTAAGTCATCGTAGATTGGCCAAAGGTAAAATTTAAAATAAAGAAATGAATATTACTTACAAAAAAGTATTCTTGGGATTGGTTGAGAAATGAATATTACTTACAGAAAATAAGAAAGTGCTTCTGGGAATATTAGCCAAACACATAAGGAATAATATTTTAGAGACTTGAGGAGTATATCAATAGGTTTCGGAGAGACGAGCAATGAGTAACCTTGTGTAACAACAAATAATTTTCCATAATTCAGTTTACATATACAACATCTACGACTAAGCATTATATTTCATGCATGTTTCAATGACTAAGTACTCCTTGCTCGGTAGTCTATAGATATATTGAGTCAGATTACCTTTGTTATGCATAAGTACACCTTGTTTGTATGTAGTTACTCCCGAGTGTGTCCCACTTTGAAAGTGTACAAAGTTTGAACCAATCACACGCAAATAAATTTCAGAAATCAATGCATACGAGTCCACCAAATCGGTAGCAAATAAATAATGCACCATATATTCCTCCCTGAAATCTCTCTCGGGTCAGCCATCTTTAATGTAAGTAACAGCCACCCTAGAATCTCTCTCAAATGCAATTTTAAGT
>NW_020356381.1:0-45343 GCF_002211085.1 Panicum hallii
CCTTGTACCATAAGGTTCCTTTGTCATCCACTCTGAAATCCGGTGCCTTGTTTTCCCCCGTATGCATGCGGATTCTCATCAAGTCCTTATCTGAGCTTTGGGCCTTTCTGATCTGGTCCTCCAAAGTAGGTTGAACACTCAACTTGTGTCTGGAGCCCTGGGGAACGATGTGCACATTTAATTGTGCCATCTCTTCTTGAAGGTGGGCACTCTTAGGTCCATAAGATTTTCGGCTTAGGGCATCTGCTACCCACGTTTGCTTTGCCAGGATGGTAATGGATTACCACATTGTAATCTTTAACTAGTTCTAACCACCTTCTTTGTCTTAAGTTCAATTCTGGCTGGGTGAAGATGTATTTTAAGCTCTTATGGTCTGTATAGACCTCACACCTATTCCCAATCAGATAGTGCCTCCAAATCTTGAGGGCATGTACTACGGCTGCCAATTCCAAATCATGGGTCGGGTAATTTTGCTCATGAGGCTTGAGTTGTCGGGAAGCGTATGACACTACTTTCCCTCCTTGCATGAGGACACATCCTAATCCTTGACGGGATGCATCACAATAAATGATAAAGTCCCGTTGAATGTCTGGCAAGGTTAGTACCGGGGCGGTTGTTAGTCTTCTCTTTAATTCCTGGAAGCTTCTCTCACATGTCCCGGTCCAGGTGAACTTCTTCTCCTTCTTGAGTAACTCTGTCATGGGTCGGGCTATCTTGGAGAATCCCTCAATAAATCTCCGGTAATATCCGGCTAAACCGAGAAAACTCCTGATTTCACTAACATTGGTGGGTTGCTGCCAATTGGAGACTGCATCGACCTTTTCGGGGTCCACTGCCACTCCTTCCGCGGTCAAGATGTGACCCAGAAATGCTACTTTCTCAAGCCAAAATTCACACTTGCTGAATTTGGCGTAGAGCTTGTGTGCTCTCAGCTTTTCCAGAACCACTCGTAGGTGCTGCTCATGTTCGTCGAAACTCTTGGAGTAAATAAGTATGTCGTCAATGAACACTACGACAAACTTATCTAACTCTTCCATAAACACCTTATTCATGAGATTCATGAAATAAGCGGGTGCATTGGTGAGTCCAAAAGACATCACGGTAAACTCATATTGCCCATAGCGGGTGACGAAAGCCGTCTTTGGGATATCACTTTCCTTAATCTTGAGCTGGTGATATCCCGACCTTAGGTCTATCTTGGAGAAATACTTGGCTCCCTTCAACTGGTCAAAGAGGTCATCAATCCTGGGAAGGGGGTATTTGTTCTTGATGGTGACTTCATTTAGTGCGCGGTAATCCACGCACATCCTCATGCTTCCGTCCTTCTTTTTGACAAACAAGACCGGAGCTCCCCATGGTGATGAGCTCGGCCTAATGAACCCACTTTGTTGTAGCTCTTCCAGTTGTTTCTTTAGTTCTGCCAACTCAGAGGCTGCCATCCTATAGGGTCTCTTAGCTATAGGCGAGGTTCCAGGGACAAGGTCAATGACAAACTCTATATCCCTATCTGGCGGCATCCCCGGGAGTTCTTCCGGGAAAACGTCTGAGTATTCATTTATTACCGGAACTTCTTCCAAAAATTTGGCTTCCATGCTAAAAACCATTGGATCCGTTCCACTTCCCCGAGTATGGCAGGTTACTTGCACTCCTTCTGGGTTGGTCAGGTGTACCACCTTGTCAGCGCAGCTTATAAGGCCATTGTGCAGGCTTAACCAATCCATCCCAAGGATCACATCTATGCCTTTGGACTTAAGTACTACTAGGTCTGCTAAGAATTCTACCCCACTTAGGATGATCCTTACCCTAGAACAACCCAGCCGGCACTTTATGTCACCTCCGGGCGTTCGGGTTAATAGGGGTGTCTTAAGTAGCACTGTAGGTATATTGTGTTTCTCCACAAAACTCGAGGATATGAATGAATGAAATGCTCCAGAATCAAACAATATTGTTGCCAAAACTGAGCTGACTAGGAACTCACCGAGCACTACGCCCTGAGCGTCCTGAGCCTCCTAGGCGTTGATGTGGTTGATGCGGGCTCGTCCGAAGGACTGCTGGGGCGGCCCCATTTGCTGATTGTTGTTGCCGGTATTGTTATTGCGGAGGGGTACACGATTGGCTCCTGATAAGGCTGGCCTCGGTCCATTTACTGAGTTGGAGAGGGCTGGTGCTGCCGGCTTGTTATTGGCATATGGGCAGTTTGCAATGAAGTGTCCTGTCTCACGGCAGTTATAGCATGCTCGGGTATTGCTGCTGGCAGTAACTTGGCTTGTATTACTCTGTGGGACCTTTATGGTGCTCTGGCTCTTGAACTGTCTTTGCTGGGTGTTGGGAGCTTGAGAGCCAGTGGCTTGTGGTTGGGTCCTATACTGCATAGGGGCTTGAGACTTGGTCACTGAAGGGCCAAAGTGCCTTGGTTTCTGGAAACGGTCCTGCTGACGAGCTTTGGCTTCTAGGAACTTACGCTTATTGTCTCTCTTTTCTTCTGCCATGGCTCTCTCAGTGATGATAGCCATGTTCATCAGTGTGTTGAAGTCTGGGTAGATGCATGGGGAGAGCAGCTTCTTAAGTTCGGTATTTAACCCCTTTCTGAACATATCCTGCTTCTTTTCATCCTTGTCTACTTCCTCCGGTGCATAGCGGGCTAGTTCTATGAACTGGTATGTGTACTCTTCAACCGACCTGTTGCCTTGCTGCAGCTCACGGAACTCATCTGCCTTGCGCTTCATGGTGGCTGCTGGGATGTGATAGCGACGGAATTCATCCACAAACTCTTTCCAAGTGATAGTGGAGGCATCTTGCGCAGCTGCACAGTAATTCTCCCACCAAGCCAAAGCAGTTCCAGTGAGTTGGTGAGCGGCTAAACGGACCTTATCACGGTCTCCATGTTCAAATGGCTCGAGTTTCCTCGTGATAACACGCAGCCAGTCATCTGCGTCCAAGGGGTTGTAGGATCCTGCAAAGGTGGGTGGCTTGGTCCTCAGAAAGGCCGTCAGTTTGTCATTTGTATTCTGCTCCCGGGGCCTTGGGTTGGCGACGACATTAGTCAAAGCTTGCAGTAGGAGGTTCTGGTTGTTCAATACTTGCACCAGGTCAATGGCCGGTGGTGGTGGGGCATGTCGTGCTCCTACTTGGCTTTCTCCTCCCTGCTGGCTCACTTCCTGATCTTCCTGATCTTCCTGGTCGGGGGCTTGTCCTTGCACACCCTGTTGCCCCTCCACACTTGGAGTGGCATGTGGCTGCCTTTGGAAGGCCCTGATATTACGCCTGGTGGCCGTCTGTGCATTGGGCAAAAACCCTTATGAGACTTGGCCTTGGTAGTAAGGGATGTTTTATTTTTGAAAAGGCAGACTTCATTTACTACCGGCAATCACACAGGCTAACAAGCAACAAGTGCAAATAGTTTTATTTATTACGCTGGGGTACAACACTTGGGTGGGTACAGCTGGAATACGCACTACACGATCGGGTACAAAAGGCACAACAGATGGGTAGGCACGACTCTAAACTCGGGGCCGGGACGGCTTCTCCCCTGGGGCACCTCTAAGGCATACTAATCACGGGGCGAGTCGTCTTCCGGGGCGGAGTGCACTTCCAGTGGGATGAGTAGCTCTTCCTCATCGTCTTCGAGGATCCCATTTTCCTGGGATCGCTCGACGGCTCCTCCTCCAGTGGCTGCAGCTGTCCCTTCGGTACCTTCGGGTGGAGCTTGCGGGGTCCTAAAAAGTCCTCCCCATCCTGTGATGGGCGTTCCGATTAGGACTTGGGTTCCCCGATTGCCGGGACGGGTGTTCCGCCGTTGGTCCACTCTTGCATGCGCCGATCCTGAATCTGCCGGAGGCTTTCCTGAGCGACGGCTTCGCTACTTATAGCGGCCGCGGTCCTTGCCTCGGCTTGAGCCACCCGGATTTGGTGCATCCTTACTGCAAGCTCAGCTTGCTCGGCCCGGTGGGTTTGCTCCCTTAAGATTTGGGCTTGCTCGTCAAAGAGCTTGTCCAGGGAGACGAGGTATGCGACCACATGGTACAAAAGGTCTTCGTGTTGGCGGCGCCGTTCCAAGTTCCTCATGCGGGCCTGCCAGACCTGCGTCCTGATGACTGGAGGAAAGAGCCTCATTGGTGTGGGAATGAGGTGCTCTTCGAAGATCCGGCACAGGTAACGGAGAGCTTTTCTGATGGCCAAGGGATAGGCATCCTGATGTTGAAATCCTGTGGCCGTCACCCGCCAAGGTTCGATGTCGGGGTGGCGGGTACTTCTGGCGATGGAGAGAACCACCCTACAGCGACGAGTACCGAGGTATTCGTACTCCCTGCTGTAGTACCTTGGGCGTTCGGTAATACCGAGGCTCTCCAGGGAGTTGATCAAAAGGCGGGGAAAACCAGGTTCCTCATGGAAAATGCCCTGGGTCCACCCATTCTCAGCCATCTGAAAATAAGAACAGGGTAAACAATCTGGCATAGGTGCAAAGAGAGTTGATAATATTTATTATTACAACAGGGGTGGTACAGTTTTCAGGGGTACGTGGTCATTAGGGTAGGGTTCTAGCTCGGAATGCTAATTCATGGGAACTCTTCCTCGATCATGATAGGGCGCTTCTTTATTGGGAGGCTTCGATCTTCGGTCTGTGTGCCTTTATCCCAGTGGGTTTCCATGGGTTCTTCTTCTTCTTCTTCTTCTTCTTCCTCTATCCATCCACCTATTCCGTTGCGGTTCTTGTATTCTTGCATCTGGGCTTGGAGGGCGGCTAAGGAATACTCAGCGCTGGCGGCCCTTGCCCGTTGTTCCTCCAGCTCCTGGGTTAACTTTTCAATCCCGTGGATTAGCTTCCTCAGTTGGGCCGTCTGTTCGCGGTAGAGTGCATCCAAGCCGGTAAGGTAGATGGATAGGTGGGAAACCGTATCTTCTAAATCTTCTTCTTCTCGTCCAAGCCCCCTCATCCGGGCAATCCAAGTGCGTCCCCTTCTCTCAGCGGGTGGGAAAAATCCCATTGGGGTCCGCTGGATGTGGTGCTTGTAAAGCACACGCAGCCGTCGCAGGGCTTTACGGGCGGCCTTTCGGTAGGTGTCGGGGAAGCGGAAACCCACGGTGGAGATGAACCATGGTCCACATCAGGGTAGCGGGCGCTTTTCTCCACAAAAACCATTATGTCGCACCGAAGGGTGCCCCCGGAGATGTATTCACGGTAGGCATACTCTGGTGGTTCCATAACCCCAACGCGTTCCAGGCTGAGCAATAATAATTTAGGAAGGCCAGGCTCTGCGTGGCAGATTTCGTTGATCCATCCATTGTCAGCCATCTGAACAGGGCAAAAACCAGTGGTGAGTGTCTGTGCAGGAAATATCTAAGTCAAAACAAGTCCTATGGTTTAAAAGGGGTTTCGCTCTTAGGGTCACGTCCTACGGCCAACCTACGGCTCTGATACCACCTGAGGCGTCCCCTCATCCGAGGAGACTTAAATGTGATATACAAATCAGTCCCAGGAGGCTGATACACATTTATTACATCAGATGGTACATTACCGTACAAACCTCCGAGGAGGCGGGCACTCGATACAGACGATAACTAGTAATAAAATAGCTATGGTAATACACCAAAGCGTGACCCACGCGGGATCCAACTCGGGCTCAGAGTAACACGCTAGCAGAAGCATCTTGCGGAGGGCCAACACCACAGGCAGAGTTGGGCGCGGACACGACCCTTATTCGTCGTTTCCGATCACGTAGTCCGGGTCTTCCTCTGAGAAAACCACATATATATATAGGGTGAGTACAAAGGTACTCAACAAGTCCAACCACACCCGCGGAGGGGGGTGATAACAGAGATCATGCAGGTTATATCAAGGGTGGGGTTAGGGTTTATTTGCGATAAAGCAAGATTTTACACATGCAAGGGTTTATTTAATAAAAGCACTTTCTCAAAACATTTTTATAGTAATCGAATCTCAAGTAGTGCTGATCCTGCACGAAGGATCCAAGTTTTAGTGTCATCGGACTCGGCGTCCACAGTAGCTTACTGCGCAACTGCCGAGTACTTTCAAAACAACCTATGCCACAAAACCAATCATCCCGAAACATCTATTGAAGTGACCATGCCGTAACGCGTCCAATACCGTGGACACGGCTATTCGAATAGATTTTTACACTCTGCAGAGGTTGTACACTTTACCCACAAGTAGGGTACCGCGCTACGAACACCTTAATGTCGCGGCGGATCCTAACAAAGATCATCAACTTCGTAAGCAAATCCTTGATGAGGCACATTTATCCAAGTTCTCTATTCATCCTGGTAGCACCAAGATGTACCAAGATCTACGGCAACATTTTTGGTGGACCAGAATGAAAAGAGAAATTGCTAAATATGTATCCGAATGCGATACGTGCCAGAGAGTCAAAGCCAGTCATCTTAAGGCATCCGGTACACTTCAGCCATGAGGCGTCCCCTCATCCGAGGAGACTTAAATGTGATATACAAATCAGTCCCAGGAGGCTGATACACATTTATTACATCAGATGGTACATGGCCGTACAAACCTCCGAGGAGGCGGGCACTCGATACAGACGATAACTAGTAATAAAATAGCTATGGTAATACACCAAAGCGTGACCCACGCGGGATCCAACTCGGGCTCAGAGTAACACGCTAGCAGAAGCATCTTGCGGAGGGCCAACACCACAGGCAGAGTTGGGCGCGGACACGACCCTTATTCGTCGTTTCCGATCACGTAGTCCGGGTCTTCCTCTGAGAAAACCACATATATATATAGGGTGAGTACAAAGGTACTCAACAAGTCCAACCACACCCGCGGAGGGGGGTGATAACAGAGATTATGCAGGTTATATCAAGGGTGGGGTTAGGGTTTATTTGCGATAAAGCAAGATTTTACACATGCAAGGGTTTATTTAATAAAAGCACTTTCTCAAAACATTTTTATAGTAATCGAATCTCAAGTAGTGCTGATCCTGCACGAAGGATCCAAGTTTTAGTGTCATCGGACTTGGCGTCCACAGTAGCTTACTGCGCAACTGCCGAGTACTTTCAAAACAACCTATGCCACAAAACCAATCATCCCGAAACATCTATTGAAGTGACCATGCCGTAACGCGTCCAATACCGTGGACACGGCTATTCGAATAGATTTTTACACTCTGCAGAGGTTGTACACTTTACCCACAAGTAGGGTACCGCGCTACGAACACCTTAATGTCGCGGCGGATCCTAACAAAGCCATTACCCACCTTAGCTGAATCTAACTAGCCAATACGGAAGCTACCATGGGGTTAATGACCCATCAATGGAGTCATAACCGGAATATCACTCACACAGATCGTATCCCTTCCCCATGGTCTCCCGTTACTCCCCCACTCTCCATTTTTTTTTTTGGCTAGTAGAGCAACTAGTGGGGTTTATGCTAAGCCGTTGCCCACACAACGGTCGAGTGGTTGTACGATAAAAGAGTTAGGCAAGATGACACCCCAGTTCATCCTTATACCGACCAGACAGACATCTCCCGACCATGCTCAACCACAAAGGTACCAGCACGCAAGCGGCATTTCGCACCGAAAACGCCGTCCATCCCGTCAGGTTAAGCCTCTCTTTTTATTTCCCCACAATCCCATTTTGATCTTCTAAAGCACCCGTACCCTTATTCTTAGTAAAGCGCTTATAATCATGGTTTACAATATAATGAGAGGAATAATAGGTAACAAGTATCTCTGACATGTGGTCTACGCCTAACCGAGCAAATCCTAGGTCATCGGGGTAGGGTTATAGCAATCAAGGGGTGGCTATCCAACCAGGTCTTGCAATAAAACAATGCATTTTACAAACAGGCCATTAGGTTGTATTTATAAATCTAGGATAAGAATGCATCAAAGGATGGGATTGGACTTGCCATTCACAAAGCCTTCCGGGAAGTCCTGATCGAGGTACTGTCCTTCTGGCTCACGGCACTGGTTCTCGGACTCTTGCTCGTAGTACTGCTCGTCGACGGGCTCTCCCTCGGGCACCTCGTGATCTACGGCGCACATAAACAACATTCAATAAAGAAAAGAGGTAAAGGTTTTATCTACAAGCCCGAATCGGAAATAACTTAAGAAATAATGGTAGAAATAATATTTTCGGGGGATTTCTTGATGGCATGGCCGTCATTATGCTAGAAATACCGTGGTAAAGTTTCAGGGCAAACGGGGGATTTTTGGCGCATAAAATAATAGGCCGAACGGGGTTTTAGGGAAGGAACTAGGGCCTGAGGACCTATTTGTGATTTCTGTCGGGGAGAGGAGGGCTTGATTGTAATTTCTAGAAATACTCAGGGTACTCTAAAAAGGGTCAGGGACCTATCCATAAATATCTTGTGCAGTGGAGGGGTTCATTTACTAAATAGGATGAGTAGGGGGGGTTATTTGGGAAAAGGGTTTAAAGGGAGGTGTGGTTCTTTAGGGAATAGGCAAAAGGGCAGGGGGCTCAGGGCAATTGTGCCTTTCTTCTTCCTCTCGTTACCAGAACAGAGGAGGGGGGGGGAACAGGGGCCGGCGGCGCCACCCAATCCGGCGGCCCTAGGGCACGGCGGCGCCCGGGAACAGAGCTACACGGAGAGGGGAGTGGGGGGAATCCATTCCCCCATTCACCTTGTGCCGGGGCTGCGTGGGGCGTGCTGCCCACGAGGGCCAGGGGGGTGGCGGGCGGAGGTCCTGGCGGCGGCGGGGGAGCAAGGCCGGGGAGGGGCTGGGGGTTGCAGGGGGAGCTTGTGGCGGTGGAGAGGCGCGTCGCGGGGGGGTATTTGTAGGCCGGCGAGGGGCTGGAAGGAGGGAGGCGCGGTGGAGGCCGGTGGCGGCAGTAATGGAGGTGGGGCGGCGGTGGTACGGGGTGCCGCTGCGCAGGGCGGCCGGTGGCGCTGGTCGTCGCTGCGCAGGGCGGGGGTTGGCGCGTAGCGGGGAGGGACGGCCTGGGGGCGTGCGGCGCAGGAGCAAGCGGCCAGTGGCGCGACGACGCGCGGCAGCCGGCTCTGCTCGGTGCCGTGACCGGCAGGGGCAGCGCGAGCGCCAAGACGGCACGGCGGGGTGCGGCGTGCGCAGAGGAGGGGCCTGGTTAGGCCGGCCCTGTGGCGTCGTCAATGGGGAGAGGGTGGTGGTGGTGGTGACCGGCGCCGAGCCCTGCTCGGTGCTGTGCTGCGTATGCAGGGGAGCGAGGGGAGCAGGAAGCTGGAACAGAGAAAGGAGAAAGGAGAAAGAGGAATAGGGAAAAGGAAAAAGGGAGAGGGGGCGTCGGCGAAATTCGCGGCGACGGTCGCGAGCGTGCGGCGCGATGCGCGAGGGGGTGCGGCGTCGGCGGGATTCGCGGCGACGGTCGCGAGCGCGGGATTGAGCACGCGGCACGGCGTGCGGGTCGAGGAAGAGAGAAAAGATGGCGATTATCTTTTGGGGGTCAGACGGCGAGACGCCGGGGAATTGTTTTGGGCGATTAAGAGTTTAGGAATGATCCGATCCTGACGACGGAAAAGTTTTGAAAATTATTTTTAGCGAGCGATTTTTACTGTGATTTAAATAGGGTAAAAACGCGGGCGTTACAAGCCATTACCCATTCCGTCATGAAAATGGGAAGACATTAGCATGGATTTTATTGTCGGTCTTCCCAACACATCTCAAAAGCATGACTCCATATGGGTAATCATTTATAGACTCACAAAAACCGCTCATTTTCTTCCTGTGCATACCACTTACTCTGCTAAGAAGTATGCTGAAGTCTATCTGGATCAAATCGTTCGATTTCATGGGGTTCCAAAAACCATCATCTCTGATCGAGGGCCCCAATTTATTGCACGATTTTGGGAGTAATTACAACTAGCTCTAGGAACCAAGTTGATTCGAAGCTCTGCGTATCATCCCAAGACTGATGGGCAGACTGAGCGAATTAATCAAATTCTTGAAGACATGCTCCGAGCTTGTATTATTCACTATGGTACAAGTTGGGACAAGTGCCTTGCTCTAGCTGAATTTGCTTACAACAATAGTTATCAAGCTAGTCTTCAAATGGCTCCTTTTGAAGCATTATATGGTCGCAGATGCCGAACTCCTTTGAGTTGGTCTGAGACCGGTGAACGCAAAATCTTCGGACCAGATCTAGTCCTTGAAGCCGAAGATAAGGTTAAGATTATTCAATCTAATCTTAAAACCGCTCAGTCCAGACAGAAAAGCTACGCAGATAAGAGGAGGAAACCTCTGGAATTTCAAGTAGGAGATTTTGTCTACCTCCGGGTATCTCCTACCAAAGGTGTTCAACGTTTCGGTACAAAAGGGAAGTTAGCACCTCGATATGTCGGACCCTTTGAAACCCTCAATGTTTGTGGCCCAGTGGCTTACAAACTTCGCCTTCCATCTCAATTGGCTGCTATTCATGATGTTTTCCACATCTCTCAGCTTAAGAAATGTGTCAAAGTACCCACGGAAGTCGTGGATACCTGTGCCATTGAGATTGAACCCGATCTATCGTACATCGAACAACCTCTTCAAATCCTGGATACCAAGGAAAGACTCACCAGAAGAAGGGCAGTTAAGATGTACAAAATCTTATGGGATCATGACACCGAGGAAGAAGCGACTTGGGAAACAGAGTCTTATCTTAAACGGAATTTTCCAGACTTCCTTCAAGCCAATCCCCAAATCTAATTATCCAATACTGCTCAGCTTCGGAATCTCGGGATGAGATTCTTTTTAAGGGGGGAAGGCTGTGACATTCATGTAATTAGAAATCTAGACACTAGGTATTAGTGAGTTGTATGTATGTTATGAGTTGTACAGAGAACTAGGGGTGTATTTGTAAATTATGAATTTTATAAGTACCTAAGTGCAATTGTGTGAAAATGCTCTTAAATGTCCAATTCAAATGACTATAGAGAAGAAAAGTACAAATATTAAGTTAAAATCTAAGAGAAATAGACTTTGTATGAAACTAAGGACCTATGTGTAATTAACACAAATATAAGGGTTTACATGTGAAATGATTGAAGTATAGGAGTAAAGTTCAAATTTACTTAACGGTTAATGTGTAAAAAATACAAGTAATCATGACAAGCCAGAAAAATTGTAAACATGCCCAAAATTTGGTCAAATTTAGGTGGGCAAAGACAAATTTAACTTAAATTCCATCTTGTTTCAAAATATAATCTAAATAGTTGTAAACTTTGAGTTTCTGAACCTAAGCCCTAAAACAATGTTGTAGAGTTTGAAAAACTCTACAACTTTCATGATGAGCACTTTTGCATTTGACCTTTGTAGCAGTGAGAAATTTTAGTTTACCAAGAGGTCCCCACACTTTTTGGAAATCACAAACAAGCCCTTCTGACTCCTGCCTGCTTCGTCTTCCTCTGGCACCACCGCTTCCCCTCTGCTCCGCTCTGCCTCCGCCGCTGACCGCCGGCACAGGACCCCAAGCTCCACCTCCAGTTTCTGCACGTGCCCACGTGTCGCCCCTTGCTTTCCCCGCCGCTGTTCCCCTCCCTTCCTGGCCTCGCGCGCACGCCACGACGACCCCGAGCCTCCCCCGGCCGCCACCTCCTCGTCGCCGTGGACAGCCCACTGCCGCGCCTTAACTCTCGGTCTCTCGCGCGCAGCAGCACCACTTCAACGCCTACATCCTGTTCTGCTACTCCCAGTGCCCAATTCCGACCATCCGAGCCACATCCCTCCGCCGCCGTCCTCTTCCGCTCCGGCCACGCACGGCACGCCCGTGGACAGCCAACACCAGACCTCCTCCGCCCCAATCCATCCTCGTGCAAGCTTCCCCGTTGCTTGCTCGTGCTCGACGACCCTCTGTTGCCTCCCAATTCCCACTGGAACGTCACCTCCGACGAGCGCCGCCGTCGCCGCCTTCGGCCCCCACCGTGGGCAGCTCGCTTCGGGCCCTCCCACGCCACAACAACCCTCTAGCTAGCACTACATCATCTCTGTGAAGCTCCCCGACCCATCCATTAGCTCTCTAGTCCACCACCGCGCCTCCCCGACGCTCGTCGGCATTCTTCTTCGCCGCCGCCGCTACTGTCTCCGTCGGTCATTTCAAATCCGACACGAATCCTTCCAATTGGTTGTACCTACACGTTCCCCGTGACTCACTGGTTCTCGTGCGCAGGTCCTTTGCCGACGGTGATCGCCGGAACCTCGCCGTCGACGGAGACCTTGCCGCCACCATCTCGGGTCCTCGTCGAGTCCTACTATTCCGGCCACCCCAGCCCTCGACAAGTGGCGCAACAGGACCACCGTAAGCCCCTAAGTCTTCCCCTGCCCTTGGACCTCGCTGCCGGTGACCGCCGTTGCCGGAACACCGCCGCCCCCGCCTTGCTCTGCTTCGGTCCCCAGCCTAAGGACCACGGGTTAGAAGACTTGAAAACCCAGGGGGTTTTCTGTAAGGCTATAGACTCAGCTGAATAGTACCGAAGGACCCCCTTGTGTAAATAATGATGTCAACTTAGAAATTCTGTATCAATTCGAGGAAAAATCATAAAAATGCAAACTAAATTTCGTTGGAATCCTTAAGTAAAACTCGACTACTTTTATTTAGGAAGTTTGAGCTGCAGGTGTATATTTTCTGATGTAGATTAAATATTAGAAAATAAGTGTTTTAATTATATCTCATGTTGTAGACATGTGTTATAGCTGAAATTTGGAACTTAGACTGTATGTGCTATGTATAGCTCTGTGTAAAAAGGTCGAGTACTTTACTGTTCATTTGCTTAGATTTCGAGTACTTTTTGTTATATGTTGATAAAAGTTACTTAATTTAATTCCAAATGTATTCCTTCATATTTAGGGCTGAAAAATTTATCTTAGCTTTGTTACAACAGAAGTAATCTAATATAAAAATTTGAAAGTCAGAGGCCTAATGTAACCTCAGCCATGAATTTAAGTTTAGATTCAAAGAAAAATTCATGACCCATAGTTCTAGTTCATAAAAATTTATGAATAAATTAAATGCTCTAAAATCAAGAAATTATTTTCTAGTACTGTTTTATAATAGTGTAGTTTATTACCAAATTTCCAACTTAAGATTAGGTGGAAAACAACTAAAACAAATTGAACATGTTATAATAGTACATAATTTAGTATCAATATGGACTTCATATAAATCAATAATACAAGCAATAGATAAAAGGATTTAACTTAGTTATTGGGCACCACCCCAACCTGTTGCTCCATGCCACTAGTTAGATATTTAGTAAAGTTAACTTAATTATTTAATGTATCCAGATAAGATACTTAATACTCAATAAATGACTGCCCAGTACAAGATAGTTAGGTTGATTGTCGAAATGTAATGTTCCTTTATTTGGATTGCAACTTTATCGTGAATTGAAATGAAAGTGTATACATTCATTAAACTCCATCTTGCATATCATATAGATTCGACCACTCTCGCCGACGGAGATTATCAGTTGATTCCGGAACCAGAAGGAGTTTATTCTGAAGACCCCGAGAATCTCGTCGCGGATTTCTCTGAAGCCCCGAACCAAGGTTCGGAAGATATTAATTTGACTAACCCCAACCCCACCAGCGAAGGCAAGCCCCGGACATAACCTACTATTTTTATTACACTGCACTCTATATTTATTTATGTATTCTATGCATTAAGTTTATAGGAATTGTTGAAACCCTAGATGCATGAATCCTAGGAACCAATGTATTGAATAATAGTACTTGAGTCCGAGTAGCTGCTATGCTAATAGGACCGGTAGAAGTCGAATGATTTCCTGTCACTCGCGCGATATATGAATTGTGATGTTTACTTTCATGTTATCACTATAAGGATGACGGACGGGAGTTTTTATTCGGTATCATGGTTGAGGTGATACCCCGTCTGTGTTGTGGAACTGGATAAGGCCGCAGTGTGTGGTAGCGGTGGTTAAGCGTTTGAAAGTACTAGCCACATGCCGTAAAATATGGTAAGCGGTAAGCCTAGTAACCAATCGGCCCGAGAAGTGGACATACCCCCCACCACATGTATTTGCTTCTTTTGGTTACTTTGTTCGACGTGTAGGAATACGTGTTGCTGGGCAACCAGGAGTACGGGTTTTGTAGTCGCGCTACAGACGTACGTCCTGCACTTTGGAAGTGCGTATGATCCTGCAGTCACTTGTGGTGGCCCTGATCCATGAGTCAGAATGAAAGGCAAACGGTTGCTTAGGAACGGCCCTTTGGTGTTCTAAGCGTGTGTGTTAGGTTTATCCTTGCAAGGTTTGAATCTCGATTCAGGAATCGTCCGCCTCTCACGATGAATGAGACTGCTTACCCCCTTTGCCACATAGAGTAACAAGAGTAACTTTGTGACTATCAAAGATAATGTTTGCTTAAAGATTCTACCATGTGTGAGTAGTTATAGGTGCTTACCTAGAATGGTTAATCAACTAGAATCTGAAAGCTAAAAGTTGAAAATAAGGATCTACTCTTTGTTGCTTTTCAGCTAAAAACCCTACCCAAAACCTGAAAAGCCTTCAGAAGTCTAGTTATGGGCTAAAGTATACCCAATCCCGGGTAAGTCTTGCTGAGTATTAGTATACTCAGTCTTGCTTTTGTTGATTTACCTCAGGTAATCCCCCTGATGAACCAGCATTCATTACGCCGTGGCCCTACCCTCTGCCTGATGGTTGGTCTGTGGAGTGGGATCCGTCCCCGGCCAACACAGATCCCGCCGAGTGATATTATGCCAGGGCTAGCACAATATCTGTAATAACGACGTGTACAATGTTTACGCTTTTAAACTCCGCTGCTTGACTTATAACTTAAACCTGTTTTGTAATAATCTCCCCTCAGTGGGAGCTACTGATGCTTTGTAAAATTTTTGTATTATATCTGCCTGTAGTGTAAAATGTATTGGCATTTATATCTCTAGACTCACCTTCGTGTGAGGTACCTTGTTGGATCCTACGTTCGGTGGTTTATCGGGACGTTACCCGACAGGCCAATAGGATTATACCGTTTGAAGCACGAGGTAGCCCTCCAGAGAGGACTCGCGTACTTGAGCCGGTGTAATTCAGGTTGGTTCTGCCACACGTCTCTCACTAATATCTAGTCGATAAGTCCTATCCGTCTTAACCTTCTGATCGTGGTTAGTGTACCTGCAGAAGACCACAATTATATATTCTGAACCTTTCATGGCAGCATGACATGAAAGCGTCCCCAAACAGTACTGTTCACTATAGAAACAGCATCTGTACCATTACCGCCGTACAGACAACGTTAGCATACGTTATCGAAACAACGTATTTACGGGGGTACCGCAAAATGCAGGGGTATGAACAGCGATCACCATACCCTGCGCCGAACCATATACACCCAATATAATCAACCAAAGTTGGTATATTGGCAGCATCTCAAGTAGGCCACTGCTTGAGAAACAGCGTTCGGTTCGCATCACCGACGGGAAGGCCAAGCTCCCTTAGTTATCTGAGGATTCTTACCTTCTTACCTTACCAACGAAGGTGTCGTTACAAATAGTAAAGTTGGGTTATGCATGAATTTAAGTTTTAACGGAAAGTAGTGCTGCAAGTTAGAGCTATCCTCTTTACATATACATATTAGTAGCCACCTGATTACTCCCATATAAATCCCTAGGGCTTTGCATTCTAAGCACCAACGTTAACGAATCCAACGCGCTTTGCAATTTATTTTATTAAGCACATTTTATCCTGAAAACATTTTTAAGAATTGCTGCAATTGTAAGAGTAAACCTACAGCTCTGATATCAGCTGTAGCAAAACTGTGACAGTTCGTGTGTTTGTAAACTAGGCATGTATTTTGTTAGTGTGAAATATGTGTTTGTTTGTATAAAGCTTATGTGTGTTTATGTGATGCTTTTGAAAATTTAAAGTGCAAATAAAAAGGGTATTTTTGTAATTACAGAAAAATCTAGGGTTGTTTTTGCAAAATGTATTTGGATTAAGGCAAGGGTGGTTTTGCAAATATATTTTTCTTACTTTATGTTTTGTAAAAATATATATTTACTCAAAAGGTTGCACTGGAAATGTGTATGTTGAAGTGTGTAAAAATTTTGGGTAAAATGGTAAAAATAAGGGTATTTATGTAATTTTATAAAAGTACAAGTCCTTTTATGCAAATGTTTGATTTACAAAAGTAACTTTCAAATTTACTCAGGGCTAAAGTGTAAAAGTGCAAGTCATCATGACATGTCTATCCAATTATTATGACGATTCTATCCCGTCATCATGACATGTCATAAATGCTTGCATTCAAGTCCTAAATTTTATAAAATTACACTTTTAGGACAAAAGTAATTCAAATCCGACTTTTGTTCAAAACTTCATGCGTAAAAATATAAATTTTGAGTTTTTGAATTTGAGCCTTAAAGCAATGTTGAAGAGTTTGAAAAACTCTCCAACTTTCGTTTTGGGCATTTCTTCATTAGGGTTTTAAATCAACGGGAAATTTTGTTTTACAGTCAGGCCCCTGCAGTTTTCGGAAATTACGCATAGGTCCTTGGAGAATTCCATCCCTCCTTCTCCTCTGTTTCCTTATCCCTGGCGCCTCCTGCTGATTCCATAAATCCAGCACTGTTCCCTTGGTCTCCATTCCTATCCCCATGTCCATTTTTTCCCTCTCTCTTTCCTCCACTGATACAGGGCGTCCAGGCGGCGTGGGGGATTTTTCCCCTGTTTCCCTCCCTCTGTTCGGCACCAGGCGGGAGCAGCGGATCCAGGCAGGAGCAGGCCGGGCAGCTCCAAGCGCAGCAGGCGGCGGCGGGCGGCGAGCAGCCCAGGCCAGGCGGGGCGCGCGCGGGCGAGCGGCCGCGCGGCCCAGGCGCACTGGCGGCAGAGCAGCTCGGGGCCAGCGCAGCGGCCCGAGCGGGGCGCGAGCGGCGGCGGCCCCACGCGGGCACAGGCGCGGGCGACGGCTGGCGAGCGCGCGGCTAGCGGGCAGCACCGAGCGGAGCTGGGCGGCGTGCGGGGGCCGGCTCAGGCGCAGCCGTGCGGGGCGCGGGGTCCCGGGCCCAGGGGCGGCGCGCGGCCCAGGTGCGGGGTGAGCAGCGGACCAAGGCGCGGAGCCGACGCGCGCGGACCGTGCACTGGTGTGGCGCGCACGGAAGCCAGAGCGGCGCGCGCAGGCGTGCGGCCCGAGCGGCCAGGACAGAGCAGGGAGTGCCCGAGGCTGGCGGTGCGGGCGACTCGTGGGCGCGGCGAGCGAAGGCGTGCTGGTGGCGTTGGCGGCGCGCGGGAGCAGGACTGGCGCCGGGCGTTGGGGCGAGCGGAAGCAGGCCAGCGGCGCGCGGACGCGCTGGCTCGGGTGCGGAGCGCAGGTGCGCGGCAGCAAGGGGTGAACGCCGCGCGGATGGAGCGGAGCGAGCGGGTGTCGTGCGACGCAGCGAGGGTGGCTCGTGGTGCAAGCGTTCGGGCGAGGTCCCGGGCGGCAGAGCGGCGCGGCGCTAGTGCACTGGGCGAGCGGAGGTGCGCGGCTCGAGAACAGGCACTGCACTAGAACAGACGTGGCGCGAGCAGGAACGCGCAGGCACGAGTGTGGACGCGGCTCGCGCGGGAGGCGTAACGCTGAAGCGTGAGTGGCACGCGAGCCAAGCGGCGCTGGAGCGGTTCGCGGACGGTGCAGGAGCGAACGGGAGCGACGCCGAACGGGTCGCGCGAGTGTGCGCGCGGTGACGCGCGAAAGCTGGCGAGTCGGAAGGAGGAGTTGTGGGGCGAAAGCGGCAGTTAGGCGTGAGGAGCTAGGAGGAGCCTCGATGCAACCAAGCACGACAGTCCTGCAGGAAGTTACACGGGTGTGCCAGACGTGTTTCAGTGGCACGTGTGCGTGAGCAAGAGAAGGTTTAACCCGTGAGCAGGAGGATCTTGAGGTTCACGGAGGATTTGACATAGCGAACCCATTCGGCTCCATCATCTCATCCCAGGAGTCCACGACATCCAGCACCTCTTACCTTTCACCGATCGTCCGAGCAAGACCACAACACCTCAAGAAAGCTCGTGAACCTTTTCATCGAGCTTTTCTCTTCGCCAATCTTGTTCGCCATGGAACTTCACTTTCCGTTTGTTCTTCTCCACAATCAAGGTTTGCCCTGATCCTTTGAATCTTTCTAATGCCGGCGACTACTTTGCCGGAATATCGTTGTTAACTTCCTGTCATCTGTTTATCCCGAACCAGGGACTTGATTGCCATGTTTTAGAAAGATCTAGGGTGTTCCTTGTAAAATTTCCAAAGCTTTCTGTATTTCAAATCAATGAACTTCTACATTTTATAGTAAGAAGTTCATAAAAGTACAAAATCAGTTTTGTTTGAAACCTAGATCAAAATCTACAAGTTTATGTGGTGATTTTGAATTGAAAATCTTGATGTGTGGTCTAGGTCAAGTGTTAGGGAATGAATGTTTTGTTGTGCTTTATATTGTATGCTTGTGCTATAACTAAAAAGTAAGCCCTAGAATATATGTCTTAAATAGAAAGGTGTGATATCTAGTTAATCCTATCACCCTGGTGCTTATATCCTGCCGTCAAGACATTGTTCTCGTCTTGATTGCAATCTCCTTAAGGCCCTTTTCGTATAGGGATTCTTGTTAGTTCATGTGTATCTGCTGCTTAGTTAATACATCTCGACAGCTATGCTTCAGTGGCGGCTATTAGCTCAGCCGCTAAGCATCTGTTTTCCTTGAGTTTATGATGTTCCCGTGTAACAGCTGTCGGTCGATACTTCTACCATCGGCTGATTAGCTGATACAGTTGTTACCTTTCTAGTATCGGCTGCTGCCGATACAATTCCTTTGTTCTGTCCTACGTCGGCTGCACCTAGACACTGTATCAGAGTTACACGCACGACCTTAAGATTCTTGTTATCGGCCGATCCAAGCCGATTCTAGTCGTTTTCCGTATCGGTCAAACACGGCCGATCGATCCTTAGTTTTCCCACCTTTATCTATACACTTCTATCAGTCGATTTATCGACTGAAAGATCGGCTATCTATATCTATCGGCCATATACCCTTAACCACACTTCTATCGACTATACGTCACTCAATTGTTGTGCTGACGTAATCGAGCCGATACAACCACACTTAGTTGCCTAGAATAACACTTAAGCACATCTCAGTTAAGACACAACTGCTTTAGGAATCATCCTTCTGCCAAGGTAATCGATGCTTTCATCGATCATCTAGAAACCCGATGCACCTTTCCATCGGCTAAACCTCTATGGTTTCCAATCGGCTCTGTTGTAATCTTCAACGAGTAGCCGATTCTAGTTAGTTGTTCCCCTAAAGCTCTATCTAAGTTTAGTTTCAGATCTTTCGGTTGATATGTGAATAGTGTGTTATATGAATGCTAAGTTACAATTGTATTGTGAAGTAAGGTAGTGTTATGCGCACATTTTAAATGAAATGTTGCATTGCATGTAGATACGTCTACTTCTGCAAATGGTAACTACGAGATCTCCCAGAAGTCTACGGCGAATATTCCTGAAGACCAAATGAACGTCACCAAGGGATTAACTGAAGCCCCGAACCAAAGTTCGGAAGATGTTGACTTACTGACTTCAGACCCACCAGTAAAGGCAAGCCCCGGACATATCCCACTACTTTATTTACACTGCAATCTATGTCTATCTATATTATATCTTGCATTAAGTCTAGGAGTTGAAGTGAAACCCTAGATGCATGAATCCTAGGAATCCCATGTAATGCTCCCGAGTCCTTATCGGATAGATGCTCCGCTAATAGGACCGGTAGAAGTCGGGTGATTTCCTGTCACTCGCGCGATATAGGAGTTGAATGTTTACATTATTGCAACCACTATAAGGATGACGGACAGGGTCATGTATTGTGTCATGACCTGGAAGTTTACCCTGTCTGTTTCGATGAAAAGTTTTAAGGCCGAAATGTTTGGTAGTGGTGGCTAAGCTTTTGAAAGTACTAGCCACATGCCGCGAAATATGGTAAGCGGTAAGCCTAGTACCCGATTGGCCCGGCAAGTGGACTTGTCTCCACCACTCGACTTTTATTTTATGTTCACACACACCGACGTGTGGGAGTACGTTCTGCAAGGCAGACAGGAATACGGGTTTTGTAGTCGCGCTACAGACGTATGTCCTGCACATATAGGGTGTGCGTACGGTCCTGCAGTCGCTTGTGGTGGCCCTGATCCACAACCCGGAATATGAGGGAAACGGTTGCTTGGTTCACCTTGTTGGTATTCCAGGCGTGTGTGTTAGGTTTACCTTGCAAGGTTAAATTCGATTCGAATCGTCCGCCTCTCACGATGCTTGAGACTGCTTATCCCTTTTACCACATTGAGTAAGAAGTGGAACTAATGATGGATAATCTTGATGGATGAGAATCACTACCTTGCTTGCTTAGTGTAGGTGCTAATCTAGAATAAATACTCAACTAGAAGAAAAAAAGCTAAAACTTGAAAGTAGTTCATACTCTTTGTTGCTTTTCAGCTGAAAATGAACCCAGAGCCTTTGCAAAGCCTTCATGAGTCTAGCTATGGGCTAAAGTATACCCAATCCCGGGTAAGCCTTGCTGAGTATTAGTATACTCAGCCTTGCTAGTTTTATGTTTTTCAGGTAAAGCCTTTGAAGATCCTACTCTTCCCTGTCTTGGCCCTATGCTCTTCCAGAAGATTGGTCCATGGAAAGGGATCCGTCCTCGGCCAACACTGATGATCTCGAGTGATGTCGTGCCCGGGCTTAGCATGACATCCGTCTTGACGACGTGTTGTAATCGTCGCGTATGTTTTCCGCTGCCAAAAACCATAGCTTTAATGGTTGGTAATCTTTTCTCTAGATTTGAAACTTCATACTTCTTTTGGAAATTCTTGTAATGTAATTCTCTATGATGTAAAATGTGATGGTGATTGTATCTCTGGACTCACCTTCGTGTGAGGTAACCTTATTGATCCTGTGTATCGGTGGTTTATCGGGACGTTACCCGACAGGCCAAGGGATTATACCGTTTGAAGGACGCTGAAGCCCTCGGAAGTGGACTCGCGTACTTGAGCCGGTATAATTCAGGTTGGTTCTGCCACAGCTGGTATCAGAGCTATAAGGTTACCCTGGAGATACATTTTACCTTAAAAATGCTTTCAGTATAAAAGTATGACCAACAAAATGTTTGGCAAAGCCGCGTTGGATTCGTTAAGGATTGAGCTTAGTACGTAAAGCCCTAGGGTAATGCTTATAAGGGAATTAAAGGTGGCTATAGTATATGTATATATAACTCTAACTACCAGCATTACTTTTCTGTCAAAACTTAAATTCATGCACAACTCCAACTTTACATTCTGTAACGACATCTTCGATCGTGAGGTAAGAAGGTAAGGATCCTCAGCCAACTGAGGGAGCTTGGCCTTCCCGTCGGTGATGCGAACCGAACGCTGTTTCTCAAGCAGTGGCTTACTTGAGATGCTGCCAATATACCAACTTAGGTTGATTATATTGGGAGTATATGGTTCGGCGTAGGGTATGGCGATCGCAGTTCATACCCCCGCATTTTGCGGTACCCCCGTGAATACGTTATCTCGATAACGTATGTTAACGTTGTCTGTACGGCGGTAATTGTACAGATGCTGTTTCTATAGTGAACAGTAATGATTGGGGACGCTTTCATGACATGCTGGCATGAAAGGTTCAGTATATACATATTGTGTTTTCTGCAGGAATGCTAACCACGATTCGATAGGTTTTAAACGGTTAGGAATATCGACTAGTTATTATAGAGAGAGACGTATCTATATTGTGCCACCGTAACTACCCACGTAAGACCAAGATTACTTGGCAGTTATTTATGTTTGTGAGGACGTGTAGAACGTGCATGCATCATGTTATGATGGATTGACTTGATTGCCTTGTTTATTACGTTGATGTACTGAAATATGTGCTTGTACCTGAATGCCTGTTTTGACTTTGTGTGGTAGGAAACAACGTAATCTGCTAGGCTAATCTAGAATTTAGAATGCCTTTTGTGAATTAAGTGGGTTGGGTCATGTTTGGGCCTCATCGCCGATCTTAACTTGACCGCTAAATCAAACCCTTATTTTTACTTTAAATCTGTTTCGGCAGAACCATTGAACTTCTCCTTTGATGGTTAAACCTTGATGGTTATCATCAAATCCTTCAATCCATTATCTAGTGATCTATCTATCCTTTCTTGGTGTTGTACCTGATATCGTTGGCTATTCTGGTTACAACATCTGAAAACTACACCTTCCATTTTTTGCTCAGATGATTTTAGATAAATTAAAAAGATGTATGACCATAGCTACTTCTGGATACAAAATTTCCGGCAAATGTCATGCATCATAGCATATATCATCTTTGGTTAGTGCATGGTGTTGCATCATCATCGAAAGCCCGTAGACTAACTAACGGGTATGCCTCCAGTACAACTTCGAGTATCTTGGGTTTCCTAAGATCTATCTTGTTGCTGTTGGCACTACAGGGTTGCTATTTCTCTTTTGTGGTGGTGTTTAATCACATGACCATGATGCCGTGTCGGAACCTAAGGCCTCATGTGTGCTGCAGCCATATGATTAAGCCATTAGGGGCGCACTGGTGACTAGGTATATGTGACGTAACCCTACTGCAATCTCTTCTTATGCAACCTTACTGGTGTCCTAACTTTTGATCCTTGCCTAAGGATATAGAGCTACCCAGGTGTTCATTACGGAAGAACGGTTGTAGAGCGCGAGTCATATGCATCATCAACTCATGAGAGTATGCATCATACTTCATGCATTTCATATGTGCATACATTGCAAATATCATCATCCTTGCATCATAGTGTATGCATCATTTGGTCAGCATCATGGTGATTGCATTGTGTCATATGCACCATTTCGGTCGTGCATGGAATCCCTCATCCTCATGTTGCACCATCATTGTAATCATACATCTCAGCAGTGCATCATGTTCATGGTTATATATCGAGCATTGCACTCGGAGTAGAGCATTTTGTCATTATCCCTTGATTGCATCAGTATGAATAGACATGTTTTACAATCAATCTCATCCAAATCATTCAGGTAATAAACTCTGAGCAAGAATGTTTCAAACATCATTTATCAAACTCTCATGCTATCCTTACTTGCTATCCACAAAGTTTTGTGATGAATGTCGCTGACATTTATCGTCCTCCTGTTGTGATCGTAACTCTATGAGAACTCGATCACCTTTTCTTTCCTTATCCTGTTAAACTCATCTATGTCCCATCTCTTCATGCTCTCGTTATGCTCATCTCATCATACTCTCATCATCAACCTCAATCATCTCTGGTGTGATTGCTTTTGCCACTTTTGGTGTGTGATTCACTTCTCTTTCCCTTAGAGCCTTTCGTCCGAATCTCGGGACGAGATTCTTTTTAGGGGGGAGGGCTGTGACAGTTCGTGTGTTTGTAAACTAGGCATGTATTTTGTTAGTGTGAAATATGTGTTTGTTTGTATAAAGCTTATGTGTGTTTATGTGATGCTTTTGAAAATTTAAAGTGCAAATAAAAAGGGTATTTTTGTAATTACAGAAAAATCTAGGGTTGTTTTTGCAAAATGTATTTGGATTAAGGCAAGGGTGGTTTTGCAAATATATTTTTCTTACTTTATGTTTTGTAAAAATATATATTTACTCAAAAGGTTGCACTGGAAATGTGTATGTTGAAGTGTGTAAAAATTTTGGGTAAAATGGTAAAAATAAGGGTATTTATGTAATTTTATAAAAGTACAAGTCCTTTTATGCAAATGTTTGATTTACAAAAGTAACTTTCAAATTTACTCAGGGCTAAAGTGTAAAAGTGCAAGTCATCATGACATGTCTATCCAATTATTATGACGATTCTATCCCGTCATCATGACATGTCATAAATGCTTGCATTCAAGTCCTAAATTTTATAAAATTACACTTTTAGGACAAAAGTAATTCAAATCCGACTTTTGTTCAAAACTTCATGCGTAAAAATATAAATTTTGAGTTTTTGAATTTGAGCCTTAAAGCAATGTTGAAGAGTTTGAAAAACTCTCCAACTTTCGCTTTGGGCATTTCTTCATTAGGGTTTTAAATCAACGGGAAATTTTGTTTTACAGTCAGGCCCCTGCAGTTTTCGGAAATTACGCATAGGTCCTTGGAGAATTCCATCCCTCCTTCTCCTCTGTTTCCTTATCCCTGGCGCCTCCTGCTGATTCCATAAATCCAGCACTGTTCCCTTGGTCTCCATTCCTATCCCCATGTCCATTTTTTCCCTCTCTCTTTCCTCCACTGATACAGGGCGTCCAGGCGGCGTGGGGGATTTTTCCCCTGTTTCCCTCCCTCTGTTCGGCACCAGGCGGGAGCAGCGGATCCAGGCAGGAGCAGGCCGGGCAGCTCCAAGCGCAGCAGGCGGCGGCGGGCGGCGAGCAGCCCAGGCCAGGCGGGGCGCGCGCGGGCGAGCGGCCGCGCGGCCCAGGCGCACTGGCGGCAGAGCAGCTCGGGGCCAGCGCAGCGGCCCGAGCGGGGCGCGAGCGGCGGCGGCCCCACGCGGGCACAGGCGCGGGCGACGGCTGGCGAGCGCGCGGCTGGCGGGCAGCACCGAGCGGAGCTGGGCGGCGTGCGGGGGCCGGCTCAGGCGCAGCCGTGCGGGGCGCGGGGTCCCGGGCCCAGGGGCGGCGCGCGGCCCAGGTGCGGGGTGAGCAGCGGACCAAGGCGCGGAGCCGACGCGCGCGGACCGTGCACTGGTGTGGCGCGCACGGAAGCCAGAGCGGCGCGCGCAGGCGTGCGGCCCGAGCGGCCAGGACAGAGCAGGGAGTGCCCGAGGCTGGCGGTGCGGGCGACTCGTGGGCGCGGCGAGCGAAGGCGTGCTGGTGGCGTTGGCGGCGCGCGGGAGCAGGACTGGCGCCGGGCGTTGGGGCGAGCGGAAGCAGGCCAGCGGCGCGCGGACGCGCTGGCTCGGGTGCGGAGCGCAGGTGCGCGGCAGCAAGGGGTGAACGCCGCGCGGATGGAGCGGAGCGAGCGGGTGTCGTGCGACGCAGCGAGGGTGGCTCGTGGTGCAAGCGTTCGGGCGAGGTCCCGGGCGGCAGAGCGGCGCGGCGCTAGTGCACTGGGCGAGCGGAGGTGCGCGGCTCGAGAACAGGCACTGCACTAGAACAGACGTGGCGCGAGCAGGAACGCGCAGGCACGAGTGTGGACGCGGCTCGCGCGGGAGGCGTAACGCTGAAGCGTGAGTGGCACGCGAGCCAAGCGGCGCTGGAGCGGTTCGCGGACGGTGCAGGAGCGAACGGGAGCGACGCCGAACGGGTCGCGCGAGTGTGCGCGCGGTGACGCGCGAAAGCTGGCGAGTCGGAAGGAGGAGTTGTGGGGCGAAAGCGGCAGTTAGGCGTGAGGAGCTAGGAGGAGCCTCGATGCAACCAAGCACGACAGTCCTGCAGGAAGTTACACGGGTGTGCCAGACGTGTTTCAGTGGCACGTGTGCGTGAGCAAGAGAAGGTTTAACCCGTGAGCAGGAGGATCTTGAGGTTCACGGAGGATTTGACATAGCGAACCCATTCGGCTCCATCATCTCATCCCAGGAGTCCACGACATCCAGCACCTCTTACCTTTCACCGATCGTCCGAGCAAGACCACAACACCTCAAGAAAGCTCGTGAACCTTTTCATCGAGCTTTTCTCTTCGCCAATCTTGTTCGCCATGGAACTTCACTTTCCGTTTGTTCTTCTCCACAATCAAGGTTTGCCCTGATCCTTTGAATCTTTCTAATGCCGGCGACTACTTTGCCGGAATATCGTTGTTAACTTCCTGTCATCTGTTTATCCCGAACCAGGGACTTGATTGCCATGTTTTAGAAAGATCTAGGGTGTTCCTTGTAAAATTTCCAAAGCTTTCTGTATTTCAAATCAATGAACTTCTACATTTTATAGTAAGAAGTTCATAAAAGTACAAAATCAGTTTTGTTTGAAACCTAGATCAAAATCTACAAGTTTATGTGGTGATTTTGAATTGAAAATCTTGATGTGTGGTCTAGGTCAAGTGTTAGGGAATGAATGTTTTGTTGTGCTTTATATTGTATGCTTGTGCTATAACTAAAAAGTAAGCCCTAGAATATATGTCTTAAATAGAAAGGTGTGATATCTAGTTAATCCTATCACCCTGGTGCTTATATCCTGCCGTCAAGACATTGTTCTCGTCTTGATTGCAATCTCCTTAAGGCCCTTTTCGTATAGGGATTCTTGTTAGTTCATGTGTATCTGCTGCTTAGTTAATACATCTCGACAGCTATGCTTCAGTGGCGGCTATTAGCTCAGCCGCTAAGCATCTGTTTTCCTTGAGTTTATGATGTTCCCGTGTAACAGCTGTCGGTCGATACTTCTACCATCGGCTGATTAGCTGATACAGTTGTTACCTTTCTAGTATCGGCTGCTGCCGATACAATTCCTTTGTTCTGTCCTACGTCGGCTGCACCTAGACACTGTATCAGAGTTACACGCACGACCTTAAGATTCTTGTTATCGGCCGATCCAAGCCGATTCTAGTCGTTTTCCGTATCGGTCAAACACGGCCGATCGATCCTTAGTTTTCCCACCTTTATCTATACACTTCTATCAGTCGATTTATCGACTGAAAGATCGGCTATCTATATCTATCGGCCATATACCCTTAACCACACTTCTATCGACTATACGTCACTCAATTGTTGTGCTGACGTAATCGAGCCGATACAACCACACTTAGTTGCCTAGAATAACACTTAAGCACATCTCAGTTAAGACACAACTGCTTTAGGAATCATCCTTCTGCCAAGGTAATCGATGCTTTCATCGATCATCTAGAAACCCGATGCACCTTTCCATCGGCTAAACCTCTATGGTTTCCAATCGGCTCTGTTGTAATCTTCAACGAGTAGCCGATTCTAGTTAGTTGTTCCCCTAAAGCTCTATCTAAGTTTAGTTTCAGATCTTTCGGTTGATATGTGAATAGTGTGTTATATGAATGCTAAGTTACAATTGTATTGTGAAGTAAGGTAGTGTTATGCGCACATTTTAAATGAAATGTTGCATTGCATGTAGATACGTCTACTTCTGCAAATGGTAACTACGAGATCTCCCAGAAGTCTACGGCGAATATTCCTGAAGACCAAATGAACGTCACCAAGGGATTAACTGAAGCCCCGAACCAAAGTTCGGAAGATGTTGACTTACTGACTTCAGACCCACCAGTAAAGGCAAGCCCCGGACATATCCCACTACTTTATTTACACTGCAATCTATGTCTATCTATATTATATCTTGCATTAAGTCTAGGAGTTGAAGTGAAACCCTAGATGCATGAATCCTAGGAATCCCATGTAATGCTCCCGAGTCCTTATCGGATAGATGCTCCGCTAATAGGACCGGTAGAAGTCGGGTGATTTCCTGTCACTCGCGCGATATAGGAGTTGAATGTTTACATTATTGCAACCACTATAAGGATGACGGACAGGGTCATGTATTGTGTCATGACCTGGAAGTTTACCCTGTCTGTTTCGATGAAAAGTTTTAAGGCCGAAATGTTTGGTAGTGGTGGCTAAGCTTTTGAAAGTACTAGCCACATGCCGCGAAATATGGTAAGCGGTAAGCCTAGTACCCGATTGGCCCGGCAAGTGGACTTGTCTCCACCACTCGACTTTTATTTTATGTTCACACACACCGACGTGTGGGAGTACGTTCTGCAAGGCAGACAGGAATACGGGTTTTGTAGTCGCGCTACAGACGTATGTCCTGCACATATAGGGTGTGCGTACGGTCCTGCAGTCGCTTGTGGTGGCCCTGATCCACAACCCGGAATATGAGGGAAACGGTTGCTTGGTTCACCTTGTTGGTATTCCAGGCGTGTGTGTTAGGTTTACCTTGCAAGGTTAAATTCGATTCGAATCGTCCGCCTCTCACGATGCTTGAGACTGCTTATCCCTTTTACCACATTGAGTAAGAAGTGGAACTAATGATGGATAATCTTGATGGATGAGAATCACTACCTTGCTTGCTTAGTGTAGGTGCTAATCTAGAATAAATACTCAACTAGAAGAAAAAAAGCTAAAACTTGAAAGTAGTTCATACTCTTTGTTGCTTTTCAGCTGAAAATGAACCCAGAGCCTTTGCAAAGCCTTCATGAGTCTAGCTATGGGCTAAAGTATACCCAATCCCGGGTAAGCCTTGCTGAGTATTAGTATACTCAGCCTTGCTAGTTTTATGTTTTTCAGGTAAAGCCTTTGAAGATCCTACTCTTCCCTGTCTTGGCCCTATGCTCTTCCAGAAGATTGGTCCATGGAAAGGGATCCGTCCTCGGCCAACACTGATGATCTCGAGTGATGTCGTGCCCGGGCTTAGCATGACATCCGTCTTGACGACGTGTTGTAATCGTCGCGTATGTTTTCCGCTGCCAAAAACCATAGCTTTAATGGTTGGTAATCTTTTCTCTAGATTTGAAACTTCATACTTCTTTTGGAAATTCTTGTAATGTAATTCTCTATGATGTAAAATGTGATGGTGATTGTATCTCTGGACTCACCTTCGTGTGAGGTAACCTTATTGATCCTGTGTATCGGTGGTTTATCGGGACGTTACCCGACAGGCCAAGGGATTATACCGTTTGAAGGACGCTGAAGCCCTCGGAAGTGGACTCGCGTACTTGAGCCGGTATAATTCAGGTTGGTTCTGCCACAAAAACTGCCTGAATTATTCCGGCCCAAGTGCGCTAGTCATCGCTATACAGCCGATACTAACTCAATTCACTTTCAACGGAACAACCCATTGGTCTGTCGGGTCTCCGCCCGATGCAACCACGGTTCAACAGGATCGAAGCAGGTTTACCTCGCATGAAGGCGAGTTTACAATTGCACACAACTCATCAACTTTTAAATCACAGGATATTAAACATTATTACAAACCGTTCAAACTTAAGGTAGATTTATACAAACATTGTTAAAACGACAAGCTAAACAGCTTGTCCAGGTTCACAGCGGAAGAAAATTTACGTGTGACTACACACGTCGCGGAGGTTGACACCACACACAACCCGAAGTATGGCGTCATTCCGGAGGGTCACTGCCAGTCGGGGACGGATCCCATTCCACGGACCAGCCAAACGGTACAGAAGTTGGCTATGCAGGACTATCCGTGGGGTTCTCAATTGTCATACCTGAAAATTCATTAGCAAGACTGAGGATACTAATACTCAGCAAGGCTTACCCGGGATTTGGGTATACATAGCCCATGACTAGACTCATGAAGGCTTGAAATGGTTCTAGGTTTAATTTCAGCTAAAAAGCAACAAAGAGTATGATCTACTTTCATGTTTTAGCTTTCAGGTTCTAGTCTCATTAACCATTCTAGGTAAGCACCTATTCTAGATAAGTAAGGTAGAGATTAACATCCATCAAGATTATCCCATAATGGTTACTATTCTTACTCTATGTGGTAGAAGGAATAAGCAGTCTCAATCTCCGTGAGAAACAGATGATTCTGAATCGAATTTCCAAACCTTGCAAGGCAAACCTAACTCACACGCTTGGAACATCCAATGATAGTTCCGAATCAACCGTTTGCCTTTCATTCCGACTCGTGGAATAGGGCCACCACAAGCGACTGTAGGACCGTACTCACACCGATTGTGCAGGACATACGTCTGTAGCGCGACTACATGACCGTACTCCTGTCCGCTATGCAGAATGTACTCCCGCACGTCGGTGTGTGAGAAAAACCAAATTACGAGTGGTGGGAGGTATGTCCACTCCTCGGGCCGATTGGTTACTAGGCTTACCGCTTTACCATATTTCGCAGCATGTGGCTAGTACTTTCAAACGCTTAGCCACCACTACCACACACTGCGACCTTATCAACTTTTATCAACACAGACGGGGTAACCTTCCGAGTCATGATACTGTACATGACCCCGTCCATCATCCTTATAGTGATTGCAGAATAGTAAACATTCAACTCCTATATCGCGCGAGTGACAGGAAATCACCCGACTTCTGCCAGTCCTATTAGCAGAGCATCTATTCGATAAGGACTCAGGCACAATACATAGGTTCCTAGTATCAATGCATCTAGGGTTCCATTTCAATGCCTAGACGTAATGCAAGATATAATATATAAGCATAAAATTGTAGTAAATTGAAATACTGGGTTATGCACCGGGGCTTGCCTTCTTGAGCGGGGCTAGGGGCAGCAGTGTCAAGGATTTCTGAACTTTGGTTCAGAACTTCAGTTAGAGTCTCGACAACGCTCACTGGGTCTTCAGAGAACCCTGGCTCAGTTTCCGAGACTCGCTCATAGTCTCCATCGTCGAGTGTCGTTGACTCTACATGATATGCAATGATTTGATTAGATGGTTCTCGAGTTAAGAGTTTTATTTCACAATAAAGTTGCAATCCAACAGGTTAATACACTCAAATTCATAAAGCAAGAGGGTTAAATATAAACTCATTATTGGTATTCTAATCCAATTATCCCATTTAATTGAATTAGGTTAAAAGTTTGATTTTTAATTTGAAATTTATAAAGGCTATGGCCTTGAATTTTTGTGGATAAGCTTATTCCTAGTGGATAAGCTTCCTATGAATTTTTCATAATTTTCTGAAAATAGACAGTAGGGTATTTGAATTTAGTTCAAACTTCAAGTCTAAATGCAAACCTTAAGTAAAATAGTGTTGCAAATTCCTAAAATATTTACTATGGACTATTCTATTGTAGATCATCACATGGTAAAAAGATCTAGGCATAAAATCCTTAGTAGCATGCTTAATTAAATTTAAACCCCTTTCAAGTTTAATTTGTATAAGTTTAAACTAACTTAAGCTAGAGTTCAGCACTATAGTTGAAAATTGCACACAAGTTCATTCATAACATAGCTAGGTTACACACCAAAAATCACCATCAATAGAGCTAGCATGCAAAAGTTATGCTCAAACTACCCTTTTGTTAAACTTTAAAATAACTCAAAATTCATTTAGTTTTAAACCAAACTTTAGTAACAAAAGTAGTCGAGTTCAACTTCTAGAGTACAAAAAAACTAGTTTGACAATTTTTGGATTTTTCTACGAATTCCTATGGATTTTACAAGTTGGCTGATTTGTGTTTAGAGAGGGGTGGTGCTTTCTCACAGATAGGCCCCTGGAAACATTTGAATCTTCGCAATTGAGTCTCTGGCCGGACTACACAGGAAGTCTGATCGATGCCGATCAAATTCCAGCGAGAGAGCTCACCGGCGACGAGGGGCAAGTGAGGGGAAATGCTTAGGGACTCATAGTGGTCTCGGGGTGGCCGGGGTTGAGGCAGAGAGGGGCTGTGGCGGCGTTTCAACGGCGGAGCCGAGGGGGCGCGGAGCTCCGAGGGGGGTCGACGGCGTTCCGGTGGCTGGGGTGCCGGAGGGCGGTGGAAGAGTAGCTAGAAAGCTTCTATGGGTTGAGGGGCTATGTAGCGTCGAGTCGACGGCGATGCCGAGCGGCGGCGGAGCTTGAGCTCGCCGGCGCTGCGGGGGATGATGCTCGGGTGTGGGAAAGCGAAATTGGATGGGTCAGTGAGCTGCAGGGAGTCGCGGTGGTGCTCTAGGAGTGCTGGACTAGGAATGGGAAGCGGCATGGGTGGTTGTCGACGGCGGCAAGAGGCTGCGGCAGAGGTCCAGTGAGGCGCGGTGGTCGGGAAAGAGAAATGCCAGGGAAAAGAAGTGCTTGAGTGAGTAACGAAGGTCGTGGTATAGCTGCAGAGCATGCCTTAAGGTCGGGAGAGGCGTTGCGCATGCGAGCAGGAGCTGGCGACACCGGCGGCACGTGTGGCGGCTCGGGCGGCGGCAGCGCGACGTGGAGAGGGCAGGAGCAGGCCAGCGTGAGCCGGGGAAGCGGCGGCGCAGATGCAGGGGCGGCACGTGGCGCGAGGAAAGGCGGCGCGGGGGCAGTGGGTGAACGGCACATGGCCGGCGAAGCGGCGTCGGTGCGTCAGGCAGAGAAACAGAGGAGTGGAGGTAGACGAAGGAGGATCGGTTTGCAATTTCCCAAAAGTGCAGGGACTCCACTGTAAAGCCAAGATAACTTTCAAACCATAGCTCAAATGAAAAAGTGCCCAAAAGCAAAAGTGTAGGGTTTAGCAAGATCTACAACTTTACTTTAAGGTTCAGTTGCAGAAGAGCTAAGGATTTGAAACTAACATAAAACTTGGTAAAGTTTTAAACTTTAATTAAATCCTATTTAAAAACTACACTACACTTACATCCTATGTGTAGTTTCATCTATATTTGCGATTTAAAAGCAAGTTCTTGAATTTTGCAAAACAACCTTCATATATTGGGATTTTACCTCCTATTCTCACCCATTTAACACTAAAGGACCTACATTTTTCAAAATTACTTAAATGTCCTTTTCCCTTTTGCATTCAAATGTTAGCACACCTATACAAAATCAAACATACATACTTTCTACTAGCATTTAGTATGTTTTAATTCTAAGCACCTGAATGTCACACGTGACTTGTTCGGGGAGAAAGGATAGAGAATGGGAAAACTCAAATGGGCATTTTAGGGTGTCGGATAGGACATAGTAAAAAGGGAGAATGGTGATGAAACGGCTTGGTGTGACTATGACAAGAAATTTAGAACAAAAGAATGAGACAAAGAGAGGGAAAAGGGCATAGGAGCTTCTTCACCTAATCGGAAAGCTTCTGGACAACACCAACTTGGCGATCAGTGGTGAGTGGCGGTCGACTAGCTTCGATTAGCTATTTAAGCTTCGGAAAGGAAGGGCAAAAGTTGAAAACAAGGGTGTTTCCTTCAGTACATCAAAGAGAAGCTTTTGATTTACTTTTTATCGACAAAACACGACAAATGATGAGATTTTGGCGGTGGTCCAGCTCCAACTTGCACGTGGCACGGTTCTAGGGTCTTGGGGCGAATTGGACCAAAAATGAATTGGGTCCAACTCGAGATGAAAGAAAAGAATTAATTTTCCAAAATATATTTTCAAGTTTAAAATAAATCTAGAAAAGTCTAGATAAATCTTTTAAACCATGAAAAATATATCCAAAAGAACCCCAAAAGTTTTGAGGAAAACTCGGGAGATAATTTGGGACACGAGGAATCCAAATAAAATACTTGGAATTTGAGAAAAAGATTTTTTAGCACTTTCCAATAACTGGATTTAGCTCTACGGAAAAAGAAAATAATTGTCAAAAAAATATGGAAAATTGTCGAAAAGCACTATTGATAGATCAACATATTCTAAAAGATACTCACATCCTAAAATTAAATATTTTAGGATGTGAAAGGTGGTGACTCAAATTTTGCCAGGTAAGATAAAACTCAATTCCAGAGAGCCGAAAAGAAATACCATCGCCCACCTCCCGAAGAGTGCAAAGAAACTTAATGGTGAGGAGACGATAACCATTCTCCTCAATGGGCACAAAACCATCCCATCAAATCGCATGCCAAACACGAGCAAAGTCTATGTCCATACCTATCTTCTCAAGGAGGTCCGGGTTGAAGGCTTTGGTGTGACCAAAGTCCGATGCTTATGGATGGCGTAGGCTTGCCTCTCGCGGTTGTCTCACAAGTTGAGGTACGCTTGCACTTTGGCTTGTTTCTCTTGTTCTTCTTCTTCTTCTTCTTCTTCTTCTTCTTCTTCTTCTTCTTCTTCTTCTTCATAGTCCATCATGCTTGGGCTCGGTGTCAGTTCGGGGGTGTGGTGAGAGCTTGAGCCACCCCGAGAACGGGACGAGCTCAGGCCTGTCATCTTCTTCAATGCACCGGAAATCTTCCAACCCATGCCCTTCATGCTTGAAGAACAAGAACAAACAAGAACAACTCAAAATGGGTTACGTTAGTGAAACCGAATGGAAATTCTTACCCGAGAGTTGTTCCTCCAAATGTGGGATTATTCTTGCAGCAAAGAAATGAGAGAGAGAGAGAGGTTTCTTGCACTTAAACTTGAGCAAAATCCAATGAAATTCTGAGAGCAAAGTTTGAGAGAGGGAGTGAGTGAGTGGAATGAAGTTGGAGTGCTCTAGACCCCCATCTCGGCCTCTACTTAAAGAGCAAGAGCAGCAAACATCTGGGAAGGTGTAGGGCACAACGGCTAGTAGCCGTTGGAGGAAGTGAGGCCCAAGAGCCGTGAGGCCTGGGTCGGCCGATCCCAGGGCTCGGCGGAACCCTGGATGGCCCCCCTGGCAATCAACCGGGGCCCACTGCCCCAACGGCTCTCTTGCTTTGATGCTTTGGTGCCCGGCCATATTTTGCTCCGAAAAGAAGTTCAAAAATACTTTTCAAAGGATTTTCATGCTCAGAAATATTTTTTTTGGATTTTTGTTAAAACAGAAAAAGGGCTAGAAAAAATTCCAGCATGCAAGAGAGTGTTGGAAAAATTAAATATGCAGTGAGAGAAATTCAAATGTTGAGAAAAGAAAATTTTGAAAAAATCAAATATGAGATAAGTAATGATTTACCTTCAGCAAGGCTCGTCATTTTAAGTCTGACGGGTAGGACTTTTCTCCGGTGTGCTTACAATTTGGCGTCCCACCATGGAGAAGTAGATGAAGACACACTCTCCACCTTCCACCACACTTTCTTTGTCTACTTTCTTTATGCTTGTGTGGTCGGTGGAGTTCCAGGTTCGGGTAGTGGTCCTCCCCAAATTCCACTCCCGTCGCGACCTTGATGAATCACGAAGCACTGCTCCTTCATGTATTGGAATTTAAAGAATATGTTGTCGACCCCGATGAGGAAACGGATTTCTCCAGGCCCAACATCTATCCTTTTCTCAACGTCCCTCAGGAATGGTTGTCCAAGGATCAGTTGTATGCCTAAATTGCCCTCCAAGTTGAGGACCATGAAGTTTGCGAGGATGAAGGAGTTCTTGACTCACACGAGTAGATTTTTGAATATCCCTTCGGGATGTCGAATGGTCAAATCGGTGAGCTGCACATCCATTAGGGTCGGAGAAAGAGCAGGATATTGCAATTGTTCAAATATCATCTTGGGCATGATTTTTATGCTTGCCCCAAGGTCGCAGAGGGTCTGATCGTAGTGGCAGTCGTAAATCGAACAACTGATCATTGGGACTCCTGGGTCTTCGTGTATTGCTGTTGTGAGCTCTCCCCACGCATTCGTTCTTTGGTGTGTGGGTCTTCCTACATGGTTAGTGCGGGATGGCCTCCGGGATGGGTTACCCCATCCGGTGGCCACCATGCTAACATTTTGAACGGGTGCTTTAGGTTGCCCCAGAATCTGTAACATCCTACTTTTCAAATTAGGAACCTAACTAAATTTTGCTAGATTCTTTTTTGGATCCATAAAGTTTTTATTCCATTATTTTGATTTTAGAGCATTTCCTGTGAATTAATAGTAATTTACTTAACCATAAAAAGAAATACAAGGAAATATAGGTCTTGTGCATTTCATGCCGCATTGCATGGTTTCATTGCTTGTCTTTCATTTGAATTTAAATTTCAAATTCAAATTCAAATGGATTTGAATGCTTTTCTTTTTCTCTCGCTCTTTTTCTCCTCTTGGCCCAACCCATCTTCTTTCTCCTCCTTTTCTTTTTCTTCCGCACAGCCCAGCCCAGCTGGCCTCTCTCCTTTCCTTCCCTTCCCCCGCGCGGCCCGTCCCAGCCTGCTCCGTATTTCCTCCCACAGCCCGACGCCCACCCGTGCGCCTCTCTCCTCTCCCTTCTCTCTCTCACTGATAGGCAGGGCCCACCTGTCGGGGTCATCCCCGTCCTCAAGCTCGAGCCAGGCTCGAACTCGCACCCGAGTCCGGCCGCAGCATGGCCTCTACCATGCGGCGTCCTGGGACCGCAAGCCGAGGCCCTCGGCTACCCTATAAATCCGCCGCCCCGCGCCCTTGATTCCACAAAACCCGCAGCCGCCGCCTCTTGCTTCGCAAACCCTAGCCGCGCTGCCGCCTTCGCCGCTGCACCTTGGCCGCCTGCCACTCCACCGCTTTCCGCCATCGCACAAGTGCCCTAGAAGCTCCGCGTTGCAGTCAGGAGCATCGCCGGCCCCTTTTCCCTTCTCTTCCCCACCTTCCCGCGCGCGCGATTCCTTGTCGGAGTTGCCACACCGCACGCTGCCGCCGTGCACTCCTCTCCGGCCTTTGTCTCGCCAACCCGAGCCCTAGATGAGTTCCCCGTAGTGCTCGAGTCCTTCCCGTGTAGCCCACGATCGAAACCGAGCCTGGACAACTGTTTACGACCAAGTCCGGCGAGTCCACCGCAGCGCCGCCTCAACCCCGCGCAGCCATCCATTCCAGATACGACGGTCTAGAATAGATCTAGACCACGGTACAAATAACCTGATACCAATCAACCCTAGGATCTTTTGCACTTTATTCCCTAAGTTTTATTGAAATCAACCCGCAGTCCACGGCAGTTCAAAAGTATTCACGAATAGATCCTTTTGCTTCTGTTTAAGCCCCTATCCTTTTCTAAAATAGAACCTGCCATCCATAGCCCCTCTATTTTTCAATCTAAACCCTAGATTTCAGGTTTAATTATGTTTTAGCCCTCGGTTTCTTTGTTTAGAGCCCTTCTAGTTTCAAATCTTTTACAAATAAGCTCCTGGAATCATGTTTTAGCCATAACTTCTCTGTTTTAACTCTGTTTTCATCGATTCTCACGCTCACGCGACCCTTGCAACGTATACAGTAGCTTTATAATATTGTTTTGCTATGTTTATTGTGGCAGAACCGCTCGAATTGTTCCGACTCAAGTGCGGTATTGATCGCCGTACACCCGCAATCAGCTTAACGCACTTCAACGGAACAATCCTTTGGTCTGTCGGGTCTCCGCCCGATACAACCACGGTTCAGCAGGATCGAAGCAGGTTTACCTCGCACGAAGGCGAGATCACATCACAGAATAGCTCATCACCCTTCTAATTTACAATCATACATACATTATTACAAACCGAGTTTAAAGATAGGTAAATTTATACAACTCATGTTCAAACTGACAAGCATTACAGCTCGTCCAACTCGCAGCGGAAGAAAAAGTTATACACGACTACATTCATCGCGAAGGCTAACACCAAGCTTAGCCAAGGGCTTGGTGTTACTCCGGAGGGTCAGTGCCGGTCGGGGACGGATCCCACTCCACGGACCAGCCAAACGGAACGGACGTTGGCCACACAAGGTTGTCCGTGGTACTCTCGTAGGTTATACCTGAAACAGACATTAGCAAGGCTGAGTATTCTAATACTCAGCAAGGCTTACCCGGAGCTGGGTATACTTAGCCCATAACTAGACTCATGAAGGCATTGTAAAGGCTCTGGGTTTATTTTTAGCTGAAAAGTAACAAAGAGTATGAACTATTTTCAAGTTTTAGCTTTCATTTTCTAGTTGAGTATTTATTCTAGATTAGCACCTACACTAAGCAAGCAAGGCAGTGATTATCATCCATCAAGATTATCCATCATTAGTTAAACTTCTTACTCAATGTGGTAAAAGGGATAAGCAGTCTCATGCATCGTGAGAGGCGGACGATTCGAGTCGAATTTTAACCTTGCAAGGTAAACCTAGCACACACGCTTGGAATACCAACGGGGCATTCTGAAGCAACCGTTTACCTTTCATTCCGGCTTGTAGGCAGGCCACCACAAGCGACTTGCAGGACCGTACGCACACCCTATGCGTGCAGGACATACGTCTGTAGCGCGACTACAAAACCCGTATTCCTGTCTGCCTTGCAGAACGTACTCCCACAGGTCGGTGCGTGTGAACATAACATAAGGATCGAGTGGTGGAAATATACCCACGTGCCGGGCTGATCGGTTACTAGGCTTACCGCTTTATAAATTTTCACAGCATGTGGCTAGTACTGTTCAAACGCTTAACTAACACTACCACACATATCGACCTTATCAACTTTTAACGAAATAGACAGGGTAAACTTCCAGGTCATGATACAGCACATGACCCTGTCCGTCATCCTTATAGTGGTTGCAGGAATGTAAACATGCAACTTCTATATCGCGCGAGTGACAGGAAATCACCCGACTTCTACCGGTCCTATTAGCGAAGCATCTAACCGAAAAGGATTCGGGAGCATTACATTGGGTTCCTAGAATTCATGCATCTAGGGTTTCACTTCAACTCCTAGACTTAATGCAAGATATAATATAAATAAGCATAGATTGCAATGTAAATAAAGTAATGGGATATGTCCGGGGCTTGCCTTCTGGAGTGGGGGTGGGGCAGGAGAGTCAGAGGTTTCCGAACTCGGGTTCGGAGCTTCAGTTAGTCCTTCGACGACTTGTGCTGGATCTTCTGAAAAGCCTTGGTCTTGCCCTAAGACCAGTTCGTAGTCCCCGTCGTCGAGTGTCGTTGACTCTATATGAGATGCAATAAATTAAATAAGGTGAAATTTAAATTTAAGATTTCACATTTCAAATATTATAACTCTTCCAATTAATACACAAACATGCATAAAATAAAGAGGTTTTAGATTTAAAACACTATTTATAAAGATATGGTATAGTTTATTGCAATAAGAACTAAACATTTAAATTAAATTTGAAATGAACTAAAATTTGAATTCAAAACTTTTAAATAAAAGATTATAGAAATTTGATTATATATTAGACATTATAAAATATCACATTAGTGAATGATAACAAGTTCCAATTAGAGAAGATTATATATTGGGTTTATTTCAAATTTGAAAGTTCCAAATTAAAAGAGATTAAGTTTAAGTTAAATTTAAGTTTGTAACTTGCACAAAGTTATTTAGAGTTCATAGAGCATTTATGCCCAACTTCATAAGTAACCAAACATGAAATGATAAGGTTAAGTGTACATTACCCCTTAATCTTAGATTTAAAGTACAGGTAGAAATATTTTGTTTCAAACTAAACTCTATTAACAAAAGTCATAGAGTTTGAAATCTAGTTTCTAACAAAACTAGTTTTGTCATTTTTGGATTTTTCTGTGAATTGTTATGGATTTTACAAAGCAGCAAACATACACACATGAAATAATAGACACTCTAGGGGGGGGTTTGAATATTTTGCACTGGGGTCCCTGAAAGATGTTTCCTTCTTACGAACAGGCCCTTGCCCGGCCTCGACACGGCTGGAGGCTCGGCCTCCGGTGCGTTCCCACCGGCGGCGAGGTCGCCGGTGGTGAGGGGCCGGTCAAGCACGACCAGGAGGAAAAAAAGAACACGTTGGGCAAGGCGGGGTCCAACTGACAGAAAGGAAATCCGGCCGTCGGCGAGAAGGGGCGGCGGCCGTAGTGGCGCAACGCCGTTCCCGGTGAATGGCCGGCGGACAAGGAGGAGTAATGCACGCACGAGCAATACTGGAGCACGGGGGAACTATTTCCATACGTGGCTTGGTCGGAGAGGCGGCGAGACGGGCTGTCGATGGTGGAGCCGAGCTCGGCGGCGCCAATGGAGGGGCGGCTCGGGGTGGAGCAAATCCGCGGGAGGAGGGGTCGGGGCTGGTTTGGATCACGACGTGGAGCAAGGGGAGGAGGTGGGGAAGCTCTGTGTCAACGGGATTTGGGCGAGATGAAGTGACTGCGGTGTATGCCAGTGAGGAGTGCGGGCGGCTCCGGTGAGGCAGGGAAGAAGAAGAGAAAGAAACAGGCGGGGCAGGGGTTTGGCCAGTGAATAAGCGAAAGAAACAGGGTGGCTGGAAGTTGCTGTTGCCACGGAGCAGAAGAGAGGGAGGGATAAGGCACGCCCACAGGGGTATTGCGGCGACGGCAGGAACTCCGGCGTGCGGTGCTGGCAGCCGGTGGGGAACGTGGCGCTCGGGGGAGGGTGCCAGCGGCAGAGGGCTAGAGCGGTGAGAGGGTAGGAGGGTGACGCGTGGGCGGGGAGAGCAGGAGGTGGCCGGCGGTGACCAGGGGCGGCGCATTACGCCGGCGGCAGAGGAACCAGGGAGGCAGAGCAGGGGGGAAGAAGCAGAGACGCCAGGAGGAAGAAAGGGGAAGAACTGAACCAGGGACTGATCTGTGAAATCAGAGAAGGGCAGGGACCTTACTGCAAAGGACTTGCAACTTTTTAACCAGTGCTCAAATGAAGATGGTCCAAAAAGTAAAAGTGCATGGTTTTTCAAACTCTACAACTTCTCTTTAAGGTTCATCTTCATTTGAGCAATAGTTTTGGAGATAAAATAGACTTAGTAATAATTTCACATTTTATGTAAATCCATAAGTAAGATTACTTTTACACATATACCCTATGGTAATTTCATATATATTTTCGCAATTTAACCACAGATATCACTTTTTGCAAACTAACTCTTATGCTTTTAAACTCTTCCCCCATCTCCACCTATTTTGCATAAAAGGACCTTTAGTTAATATTAATTACATAAACAACACTTCTCCCACAATATTGCATACATAAAATACACATTTGCCATACTTTGAACATACAAGCATACCAAAACTCTATTATGTGACCAAGCTAATTACCTGAGTGTCACAGCCTTCCCCCTAAAAAGAATCTCGTCCCGAGATTCCGAAGCAGGATGGGACAGAAAGATCAAGCTCGAAGATTGATTTGAAAGAAATCGGGAAAGTTGTGTTGAAGATAAGATTCGGTTTCCCATGTTGCCTCTTCCTCTATGCGATGGTTCCACTGAATTTTGTACATTTTGGTGGTCTCTCTTCTGGTACTGCTTTCTTTCGTGTCGAGGATTCTGATTGGATGTTCTGTATAGGTCAGATCTGGTTCGATTTCGATAGCTTGGGAATCGACGATCTCGGTGGGGATTTTAACACACTTTCTGAGTTGGGATACATGAAAGATGTTATGGATGGCCGCTAATTGAGGTGAGAGTTGGAGACGGTAAGCTACAGGTCCACAGATCTTAAGGATTTTAAAGGGTCCGATGTATCGAGGAGCAAGTTTTCCTTTTACACCGAATCTTTGAACACCTCGGGTAGGAGATACTCGAAGATATACGAAGTCTCCGACTTGAAACTGCAATGGTCTTCTTCGTATATCCGCGTAGCTTTTCTGTCGGATTGGGCGGTCTTTAGATTGTTCTGGATAAGCTTGACCTTATCTTCTGCTTCTATGACTAGATCGGGTCCAAAAATTTTACGCTCGCCGGTTTGTGACCAATTCAAAGGAGTTCGGCATCGGCGACCGTATAATGCTTCAAATGGGGCCATCTTAATACTTGTCTGATAGCTATTATTATAAGAGAATTCTGCTAGTGACAAGTATTTATCCCAATTTTTGTCAAATTGGAGTACACAAGCTCTGAGCATATCTTCCAGAATTTGGTTTATTCGCTCAGTTTGCCCATCCGTCTGAGATGATAGGCGGAGCTTCGAATTAATTTCGTCCCAAGAGCGTCATGGAGTTGTTCCCAGAACCTAGCAACAAATTGTGCTCCACGATCAGAAATGATCGTTTTAGGTACTCCATGAAGTCGAACAATTTGATCTAGATAGATCTCAGCATATTTCTTGGCAATATACGTAGTATGCACAGGAAGGAAATGTGCAATCTTGGTTAATCGATCAACGATTATCCAAATAGAGTCATGCTTCCGAGATGTGTTTGGTAAGCCAACAATAAAGTCCATACTGATATCCTCCCACTTCCACGAGGGAATGGATAGAGGTTGGAGGATACCAGCAGTTTTCAGATGACTGGCTTTGACTCTTTGGCAGATATCACATTCCGATACATATTTGGCAATTTCCCGTCTCATACGAGTCCACCAAAATTCTGTTTCAGATCCTGATACATTTCGTACTACCAGGGTGTATAGAGAATTTAGACAGGTGGGCCTCATCCATTATTTGTTTACGGAGTTTATGGACCTTAGGTACAACAATACGTTCATTGAACCATAATACTCCTTCAGGATCTACTCGGAAGCATTTATACTTTCCTTCTCCTTGTATTAACTTCTGTTTAATGATTCTGACCCCTTTATTACGCTGTTGCGCTAGAACAATGTTATCTCTAAGTGTGGCTTCAACCGAAAGATGGTTTAAGTCACCTTGAGAGATGATCTCTAGGTTGAGCTTACTCATTTCCCAACAAAGAGTTTCATCGAATGCTTCAATGGATAAGCATGAACAATGCGCTTTGCGACTAAGGCATCTGCAACGACATTGGCCTTGCCTGGATGATAATGCACTTCTAAATCATAATCCTTGATAAGTTCTAGCCAGCGTTTTTTGCCTTATATTTAGATCTGCCTGGGTAAAGATGTACTTGAGGCTTTTATGATCAGTATAAATGTGGCATTTCGTGCCCATCAAATGATGTCTCCAGATCTTAGGGCATGAATTACGGCTGCAAGCTCAAGATCATGAGTAGGGTAGTTTTGTTCATGAACCCTAAGTGCTCGTGATGCATATGCAATTACTCGGTTGTCTTGCATAAGTACACATCCAAGTCCAGTTCCTGATGCATCACAGTAGATGTCAAAAGGTTTGAGACATCTTGTTGAGCTAAGACTGGTGCAGTCGTAAGATGATTTCTAAGGATATAAAATGCATTTTCGCATTTTTGATCCCAGGAGAATTTCACACCTTTCTTTAGTAGTTCGGTCATAGGTTGGCTATTCTGGAAAAGTCAGGAATGAAACGGCGATAATAGCCAGCTAGACCGAGAAAACTACGAATTTGATGGACGGAGGTTGGGGATTTCCAATCCATCACTTCTTGTACTTTACTGGGATCGACGGAGATTCCGTCACCAGAGATGGTATGGCCTAGAAATTTGACTGTATCAAGCCAAAACTCACATTTAGAGAATTGGCGTACAGGTGATGGTCTCTTAATCGTTGAAGGATGACATGGAGGTGTTGAGCATGGTCTTCTGGGTTTTTAGAGTAGATAAGATGTCATCGATAAAAACTGCGACAAATTTGTCGAGTTCTTGGCATGAAGACAGAGTTCATAAGGTACATGAAATATGCTGGGCATTGGTGAGACCAAACGACATAACCAGATACTCATATAGGCCATATCTGGTAGAAGGCTGTTTTGGGAATATCGCTGGGCCGAATCTTAATTTGATGGTAGCCGGAACGAAGATCTATTTTCGAGAACACCTTGGCTCCGGCTAACTGATCAAAGAGGATAGCAATGCGGGGTAAAGGATACTTATTTTGACGGTCACCGCATTGAGAGGACGATAATCCACACATAGCCTCAAGCTATTGTCTTTCTTTTTCACAAATAAGGCTGGACAACCCCATGGTGATGCACTTGGACGAATGAAGCCTTGTCTAAGAGATCTTGGAGTTGAATTTTTAATTCAGCCAACTCATTAGGAGGCATACGGTAAGGTCTCTTAGAGATAGGGGCTGTACCAGGTTAGAGTTCTATAATGAACTCAATATCCCTATCTGAGGCATTCCAGGTAAATCGTCTCGAAAAACATCTGGATATTCACAGACTATAGGGATATCTTTAACTTAACCCCAGTGGTAGCATAAGTACAAGGGGTAAAGTGTTGCTGTTGTGGAAGATAGAGAATGGTTGACTCACTCTCAAGTGAATTCATTCTCATGGTTCGGGACGAATATTTATGAACACATGATGCTAGCCATCCAATCATACCCAAAAGAACATCCATCCCCTTTAAGTCTAAGGTTAGAAGATCTGTTCTGATTAGAGGCTACCCAGTTGAATCGGTACTTTTCTACAGACTTGATTAGACAAAATCTTACCACCAGGAGTTACAATCCTATAAGCTTCATTTATATCACAAATATCCCAACCCACTCTAATCCACAATCTGTACTGATAAAACTATGGGTGGCTCCAGTATCGAAAGAACAATAACGGGATAATGGGTTGATAGAAAATGTACCCGTTAGTATCGGTGTCCCCTCAGGAAGTTCGGAGAGCGTAGTAAGGTTCACTCTCCCTGACGGACCTGCACCATTTGCCTCTTGCCCTTGTTGTTTGGATTAGGTGTTTGCCCTTGGAAAGATTTCTTAGGTTGAGGGCAATCCTTGATGAAGTGGGACGGGCTTCCGCAATTGAAACACCGATAATTGTTGTTTCCTGGAGTAGCTGCGGAAAGCTCGGCGCGAACCTGTCGTGGCGGTGTTGATTTGCGGCAGCGGGTGGTCGGTTGAATGGTGCTTGTTGGGGAGGTCGAGCTACCATCTGCCAGGCAAAGCATTACGAGGCGGAGCTCGAGGGGCATTGCTCGAATCAACCGATACCCGGCGGCTGTGAAGTTGCCGGTCCTATAGGTGCTTCCGTTTCTTTTCAGCTCTGTGGCGGCAATGCAGTCTTCTTGAGTTATGGCATGTTGACAACTCATTGAAATTGTTGGCCTTTACTAAATTCAGCCATTCCTTGAGCTTGGTGTTTAAGCCTCGACGAAACGATCGCATTGCGGGCATCGTGTCCGCATGTGATCCGCATACTGCACAGGTGATTGAAAACCTGTGCATACCGTGTAACTGTACGGGTACCTTGGGTCAGACTTAAAATTCATTGAGCTTTCGCTCAATGAGTCCTGCTGGTATATGATGTGCCCGGAATGCAGTCCGAAACTCATCCCAAATGACACGTGTTCGCGGGTTGCATTGCATGAAACTGATCCACCAAAGACGTGCATGCCTCGAAGTTGCTGGGCGGCGAAGAGCACTTTGTTCTCCTCTGAACATGGAGCTGATAGTAAAGCGAACTTGGACTCAATAGTTCGCAGCCAGGCATCTGCATCCAAAGGCTCATCGGCCTTATGGAATAATGGCGGTTGAGTGCTGAGGAAATCCTGATAACTGGCCGACAGAGGTTCACCTCGGCCTCGAGGTTGTTGCTGGAAGTGGCCCATTTGAGCTTGCACAAGTTGATTTAGAAGCTCAGTTTGCCGGGCCATAACCTCGGCCAAATTCGGAGGTGGCGGTGGTGGTTGCTGAGAACTACCAGATTGTCCTGCCGGAATCCTTCCGGGGTTCCACGAGTGGCTCCAACCATCTGAAATAAAGGAGACATCCATTATCAACCATAATCTTACTCCAATTTCAGATAATATACATTTTATCAAACTGAAATGTAACGCATATGCTCCATTCAATCTACTTATAACAGGCACACAGATGTTGAGCAGGATAACCGAAACTCAGGACTTGGATTACTATAAAGATGCTACTATCTTACATCAGCACACTCAAATAGTTACAAACTTTTACCCAAAAGTACATGCCACATATACAACGAGTGGCTTTATAACTAGATATTCTACACACCACTTATGTTACATCTTATACATTTATTACATCTAAACCACCACCCTATCAATTATGACTAAAAGTCATCAAAATTGCCCACTGATGACTGGCTTCCAGAAGAGGAATGATGGGGACTGACGACAGGATCCCCATGCTCAGAATCAAGTTCGGAGACCCCTTCAATCTCCTCGGGATCTTCCTCTT
>NW_020356382.1:0-42112 GCF_002211085.1 Panicum hallii
CTCGGAGATGAGGGAGCCACCGCCCATCGGGCGGCCCTCGCCTTTGAAAACCACTCGCAACCTGATGGCCACACCGAATCATTTTTGGGCAATCATCTGGGTTTAACCATAACATCAACGCCGCAAGGACGTTTTGTGTACTGGAAGGGCTTTGAGCCCTCTGAACTAATCGATTACGAGTCCTGCCTTGTGGCATTCACATAGGAACTACCGTTCCAGGAGGGCAAACCTCTCTCCCCCATCGCGGAAGAGGGAGAAAGTAGCACAGAGCTACTCGAGTACAGCCTTACGGCTAACCACTCGCCAGATCATCAAGTCTGCATGGCCTCCCTTCGCAACGCGAAGGACGACGAGCTAGACCCCCAGTATGACAACAAGCAACTCGTAGACGTCTTAGCCGATGAGCCCACAGCTGTTCCTCCCCAGGATGAAGACGAGGAGCATCGAAGGATCCGGCGGGTGAAGAACGCCAAGCACTCCCAACGCAGGTGCAATACGCAAAATCGCACCCGCGAACCAAGAGATCTAAACAACGCTTTCGCAGCAGTCGCGGATCGGGAGTACCGTACACTGATTGGCACCATCACAGAAGCAGCCCTCTTAGCTCAATAACTCCCACCTAATCCTCACTCCATATGGAGTGTGATTTTAATCGCACCCCATATAAAAGATGAATGGACAACTACTCGGGGCATCAACACCTCAAGCCTCGACACAGCCAAGGAAGTTCTCAGAGGACACCTTCAAAACGAAGTTCAGGAGAACTCCAAGACGCATTCCGAAGTACTTGGACACCTGCAGTACTTGGCTACGAAGAGTTCGGGGGCTTGTCAGACCCGAGCACACGGGACATTTGCACATGGCGTACTTTTCCTAGGATACGGGATGGGACATGGCCCATGCCCTACATCTGTTATAACTACTCGTAGCGCAATATAACTACTCATACAGTAGTGGAACTAGTCGGACATGGTAGGAAACTACCCGAGAAGTATTCGGACAGCACTCCTGGGCTTGTATCCGACTAGGACTTCCATATAAACCTGTCCTCCCAGACTATATAAGGGTGAACAAGGACCCCCTCAGGGACGATCACCATCAAAGGCAATACAAACCACACGGACGTAGGGTATTACGCTCTCGGCGGCCCGAACCTGTCTAAACCTTGTGTTCGTTGCACGTTCGAGTTCCTGATCTCGCAACATCCTTCCTACAAACTCACCACCTCGGGGGTATCCCTTGGTGGGCATGGTGAAAAAACACCGACACCTAGCGTGCTCCCGGCGGATCGTTTAAGCTCTCACGCTTTGGGGCTGGACACTACAAAACTATTCGGAAGATCCCGATCTAAGAGACTTTTAAGGATTTATCTTAGAAAGATAATTGTTTAACCATTATTTCAGGTATTTTATTCCGAAATAAGAGGTTTGTCAAAATTTTAACCCAGTGGTCTTATCTAGCCATTGACTCAGGGAACAAGGTTTGATTTGAGCGGTGATTTACGGCGCTTTTTGGAGAAGTTATTTGTTAAAATATGTTTTCAGGGAATTTATTCCGAAAAAGAGGTATTCGAATTTCTAAACCAATTTCTCCATCTTAACCAAATCTTTACCATCATATATTGAATGGCACGATTCATTGGATCATTTATTCCAAACCTTGGGGATTTGGATTCATGGCTTGGGGACTGTGGGACACATGTCAAGACTAATTTGAGCCTCAGCTTAATTTTTCGAGTCAATCTAAGGCTCGGGGGCTACTCCATATAGAGTGTGAATTCAATCCCACCCCCTATAAAAGAAGACTTGACAACTACTCGCAGCATGAGCATCTCACAGACTCGATGCAGCCAAAGAAGTACCCGGAATACACCTTCAAGATGGAGTTCGAGAAAACTCGAGGATGCCTTCAGAAGTACTCGGAAGCCTGTAGTACTCGACTATGAAGAGCTCAGGAGCTTGTCAGACCCGGGTCCACAGGACTATGCACATGGCATACATCTTCTAGGACAAGGGGTAGGACATGATCCACACCCTGCACCAACTGTAACTACTTGTAACTGTATTAGAACTACTCAAGTAGTAGTAGAACTAGTCGGAATAGAAGGAAACTATCCGAGTAGGGTAGGACTCCTAAGCTTGTATCTAGCTAGGATTTCCATGTAACCCTGTCCTCCCAGACTATATAAGGGCGGGCAGAGACCCTCCTCAAACAAGACCATGAGAGACAACTCGTGCCTCATGCAAGATCACCAAAGATCACCCCGATCAATACCTAAGGCAATACAAGCAACACACAGGATATAAGGTATTACGCTCTCGGCGACCCGAACCTATCTAAACTTTGTGTTCCTTGCACCTTCGAGTTTCTGATCTCGGTGACATCCTACCTACAAACTCACCACCTCGGGGTATCCCTTAGTGGGCGTGGTGGTAAAACACTGACAGTAGTTGCAATCTAGCAATGCTGGCAGCAAGAGGTTAATCTAAATTTCACAAGCCGATGGATCTATCCATAATAGAACTTGATCCCAACAGTACTTGAGAGGTAGCCGAGATTAAGATGCAACAAGCCATTAAATGATCTATCATCTATTTCAACAGAATAAAAGGTAATTAAGGAAACTAAATAGTGAGATAATAGATTTAAAGGAATATCAGCCGATGCAAGCTTAATCAAGGCTAGGATATCTGTGATTCTACCATATCTAGCAATAGATCAAATGATGCAGCCATATAAGATAGGATAAAACCGATAACTGGTGAATAAAATAGATTAAGGAAGAAGTGATGGGCCATCAACCTAAGATGTATGTTACTCGATAACTGGTAGGTAAATCTGGACAAAACCACAGCTTTGCGTCCAGTAGTTAAAGCCTAGAATACCTTGTGACAGAGACTTGCAGCTTGCCGGAGATCGAAGTCGATGCAGCCCTGCTTACTAGAAGACAACTTGTTGAGAAGCTACATTACTCCTACACTCAAGGTACGGTAATGGCGTGAAGCCGAAAAGAGAAATTGAAAAGATAAATTATGTTGTATTGATCAAGGGATGATTCCTTGCACAATGGACGGAGGTACATATTTATATCCTAGACAACCTAGCCAGCCACCGCACACAGAACTTGCTAAAGAAGAAATATCTAAACAGGCTAATATTAAAATACATGGACTCTAATTTTCTTTCTCTAGAATCCTCCTCGATTAATCTTCTTTTGGATCCATCCGTGCCAAGACCGATCCACATGTATGATTAACCCGGACTGTTCCCTTGTGACCCATGCAAGGCAAACAAACACATAAGTCGTATCCTTTCTTTTTTATTTAATCATCTTTGTTTATACATGGAGGCTTTTTTTTCAATCTTGCCTTCTAATCACCTTGCCTGACCAATCTAATGAATGTCAGCTAATATTTAAATGAACCTTTCGGACTCCGGCGTGATCATTAAATCACAACAAGTCAAACTTGTGAAGCATCGGCATGCATGCCCGCTCGTTGCATGTGATCCCTGCCGATGCACACTAGTAGCTGGTGATCTCCATACTTCAGATTACATCAGATTTATTGACAAAATCTGGTGTCAACAGGTTCTCTCTTCTCTCTCCTAACACAAATTGAGTTGCGGAAAAACCTAGGAGTCGCATGGCAGACTGGCAGCAGCCCCATCCCCTCACCGGCGTTGTTGTCCTCCCGGCGGCCGGCAGACAGCATTCTGGTGCATCTCGACATGCACACGGCTACTGGATTTTGTTTGGGAAAATTCCCTGGAATGCCCTCAAACAAATCACGCTTTCTTCTATGGCCCTGAAAAACTGAAACGCCCTTCTGTGGTCTCCGTTTTATTTTCGTTCTCTTCCATGGTCCTCTCGTTAGGTATGTTAGTCCAATCTGTTAGGGTTTAAGGTTTGAGGTGAGAAGCAAAAAATTCTTGGACTGAACTACCCCTGCCACTCCCACACACACCCCCGACCCCATCTCCCCCATCCTATTCTGTGAGCCCCTCGTCCTCTCCCGTGGCCTCCAGGCGCGCGCGGAGGAGCAGCTGCCCAGGGGCGCGGCGCGCGGAGGGGCCGGCTGCCAAGGGGCGGCGGGCGTGCGGGCGGGCGGCGGCGTGCGGGCGGGCGGCGGGCGTACGAGCTCCTGACATAGTCACCGTAAACTTACTGCTAACTTTACAGGGAGTCGATCAGATCGAGGAGAGTTTTGCCTGTTTGATCCACAAAATAACATTTCAAACCTACTGTTTCCACTGTACTCTGTAAAGCAGTGCATTCGATCACCTCCCAGGTCTCTGCTTATCGATGTTCAGTCCCACTCCCACGGATTAAGAACCTCAGTTTCTTTTCCTCCATAGTAAGATTACATTAATTCCCCATGACAAAAGGACTTAGGGGGGAAGTTAGTAAGTTACAACAAGAAATCGAAGTTACTAGATTGGTTAATAGTCCTACACAAAATTTGCCAAATAACTCAACAAAACACTATGTGAAGGCCTTATTATACAAGTGTGTTCAACCACATATTATAGCTCGAACAGCCATAATTTCTGTGAGCTCATCAGGGTCAAATAAGGAAGTTGCAATTTTGCAGGGCCATAGAAGGAAGCGTGATTTGTTTGAGGGCCTTCAGGGAATTTTCCCATTTTGTTTCGTTTGCTTACTGGTTAATTTCAGTTTTATTTTGTTTTCTTGCTGGTTAATTTCCGCTCCTGGTTTTCCCTATTGTGTGCAGATGGTGAACCTAGCAAAGGAGTAAAATTGATCCCTTCTCCAAAGTTGGCAGCTCTTGCGGCCGATGCCTGGGATAGGCATTGCGAGGGATTCATCTATGTCCATCTGCAGTGTGGTGCCCATGGCTCTCTTACTCAAATTTATCCCCCCTGCAGTAAAGAGATGTGACATTGTGCAATGTTTCGACAGATTGAAATGTTATTTTTCTTGCATATTTTGAAAATCATTGGATCTAGCTTCTTTATAATCGAAAAACTCTACTTGCCCTGTATTTTATTCAGTGACTTGCAATATTACGGCATATTCTATATCAATATACTTCTATTTTATCCATGGACTAATTTCCCCTCGTCATATACGTGCAGATTGCATCATATGTGCAGACTGTAGACCCCTTAGACTCCAGCCTTGGTGGAGAATAGACAGAAACTAGGAAGCTCGAGTAGGAGGGCTTATCTGCCCTCTAATGCTGCCGCTGCACCGCTTGGCTGTTCATCATCAATTCCCAACATTCCCATCAGCACAAAATACACTTAAATTTAGTCTATTATAACAACATTTTGTGCTCACTCTAGGAAAATGTGGGCAATTCCAATATGTTTGTGCAATCATCTTGTATGTCACTTAATCTTTGTTGAATTAAATTGTGTGATTACATATAACGGATATTACTTCTTGTTTGGTGGTGCAATTTTGATGTTAAAAAGATTATTACGATCAAGTCGTAGTTAAAATACTGCTCTAAGTTTTAGAAATTACTTAAAGTCATCGTAGATTGGCCAAAAGTAAAATTTAAAATAAAGAAATGAATATTACTTACAAAAAAGTAATTCTTGGGATTGTTGAGAAATGAATATTACTTACAGAAAATAAAGAAAGTGCTTCTGGGAATAATTAGCCAAACACATAAGGAATAATATTTTAGAGACTTGAGGAGTATATCAATAGGTTTCGGAGAGACGAGCAATGAGTAACCTTGTGTAACAACAAATAATTTTCCATAATTCAGTTTACATATACAAACATCTACGACTAAGCATTATATTTCATGCATGTTTCAATGACTAAGTACTCCTTGCTCGGTAGTCTATAGATATATTGAGTCAGATTACCTTTTGTTATGCATAAGTACACCTTGTTTGTATGGTAGTTACTCCCGAGTGTGTCCCACTTTGAAAGTGTACAAAGTTTGAACCAATCACACGCAAATAAATTTCAGAAATCAATGCATACGAGTCCACCAAAATCGGTAGCAAATAAAATAATGCACCCATATATTCCTCCCTGAAATCTCTCTCGGGTCAGCCATCTTTAATGTAAGTAACAGCCACCCTAGAATCTCTCTCAAATGCAATTTTAAGTTATTGGCAGTAGAAAACTTCCATGCAGGCCCTATGCACTGGATGCCAAAGAGATCTTGCAGTCTAGCATGCGCATGCATGCACGAAACTGTTGCATACCGCTTCCAGCACCTACGGAAGATTAGATGCCCTATTTGCATCTAGAGAGGACTGCCGTCGGAGACGGTGCTCCGCCGCCGCCGTTTGTCGGCAGCACTGACTCGCTCTCCTCAAGCTCAACGCAGCAACCAGCGTCGCCGGACAGAGTCTTCCGATCCGATGCGGTCGATTCAATACTGGTCGAAATAGACCAACACAATGCAAAAATATGTGAGGGAGACAACTTTTACGGCCCTGCATAAAGGATAGTTTTTTACGGCTGCGGAGGCATCAAAATCTCTGTCCGGACCGTAAAACTTAGATGACGGGATAGATATGAACTCCTGAAATTCATAATAATGTCAACACCTGTCTGTATCGTAAAACGTGAAATTCCAGCAATGATAGCAGACACCATTAATTGGACGCGAATCATATTCTCGGGAGCCTCTCAAGACACTCCATACCACGTTGCAGCTGATTCGTCAACAGGGCATTTAGTGCGATCCTGTACGCCACTGGCAAAACATTTTTTACTCCCTGCGAACGCAACGGACTAATTTTGAATCGCCGGAGCTCAAGCGGAGCCGCCGCCGTGTGCGTTGAATTTTAACAACTCGTTGCGAGCTAAATAGACCCTACGAGCTAAATATTATTCATCACCTAAGGTGGAGCCTCCACCGGAACTCCGGTGAGCACTCTAGCCGTAAGATTACTCTGTTTTCATGCGTAGTAATAAAATTCAAATCCAACCTGTGTTGTGTGTATCTGTTTTAATGCCCTTTTAATTTTAATGCTCTTTTGATTCGCGTCACGAGATATTCTAAATGTGTGTGACATGATTGGATTTACGTTACATGCTTTACGTTGCATGCATGGGTCTGCTACGGTTTCCAATCATCATTGCCGCGGAGACCGAGCTGACACGTCGGATTGGTGCGGCTACCTAAAAATCAGTTGCAAGAAATAACAACCTTAAGGCTGCATGATTCACAAGTTATGAACCACTATAAAGCACAAAAAATACTACTTTATATTATGAAAAATATTACTCTACTATAACGTCATGTGCTTGGCTTTCAACTGTAGCGCATCTTGCCTGCAATCACGGGCTTGAAATCAAAGAGGGATTCAGAGAGTTAGCACGTGCATGTGTGCATGCTACGCGGAGCAAGTTTTGAAGAGAAATACACGCATGCATGTGTATTTAGGAGACAACCTTGCATGCACGGAAACTGAAACGTGATTCTAGGATTACATAATTATTAACATCTCAGCGCCATCCACTGCTAGCGAGGGGTGGATTTTCGGCCGGAGTTGATGCTTGCATGTGCGACGTTGCCGGCTAGTGTGGAGGAGGTTTCTGCACAGAGCGATGTACGCATGGATTTAGGTTTGGGAGAGATAACCTTCATGCATGCATGCATCATTCAAAAACATGATTTCAGGTGCAATTAAAAATACATAAGCGAGAGATTCCAGAGTACAGTTACTTGCATTGCATCTACGCTGGCTAATATGCAAGCGAGACGTAAAATGTGCAGAATTTGTTCCTGCAGCAGTAAAATTGATCTAGATGCTGTCAACGAGATGATTTTAATTGTCAGTTTTCTCCTACAACCGAAAATTGTCATGATCCAGGAGAATATTGTATTCTAAATGAGTAATTTTGTACTAGCACTGCAGGAGTGATCTTGCATATAAGATGAGGGTAATTTGTTTTTTCTGTTCGGAGCAATTTTTATATATTGGCCACCTCGATGATCAACCTAGCTCCTCGCAGGTTGAGCAACGGCGGTAATAAGGTAGTATGGGGATAATTCAAGCATAACAAGTAGTAATTATTTGATGCACACAACCGTAACAATCAAATTAAAGGTCTTAAAAATCAAACTTTTGTTTATAGATGGACCATGTAAGTGAAGCACACATGAAGTGTAAGGATGTGCTAATAATACATATTGCATCTCAAAAAATCACTAGTTGTTTGTACAACGGGAAAGTAAGCATTTGATGAGTTGATTGGCAAATAAAATATTTAAATTTTTTTTATAAGCTGTTGTCTTCCTCTATTCCTCTACTTAAGCAGCAATGCTGGTATCATGAAGCCTAAATATCCATTCTGCGAGAGCACAACAAATTGATTAGTTCAATTATTCATCATATCAACTTTACTAGTGCATAGCTTATAAGAACAAGAAAAAGAGGTGACTAATGACTTGCTGAATTATTTCCACCATAGTATGACTTATGAATTGATGAAGTGGTCGTGCTATTGTGTGGCAGCATGACCTCATGGTCGCATGATTCACAAGTTATGAACTATTATAAAGCACAATAAATGCGGCTCATAATTATGAAAATACTTCTCTAAATTGTCAAATATACTACCTGAGTAGGAAAAAAATACTACTCAAAAGTGTGAAAATACTACTTTAATATGAACAGAATACTACTCTGAATTATGAAAAATACTACTCTAACATGCATCTGTCTTGCAACGTAGAAGCACAATGATAATTTTTTATGCTCTAAAAAATTACTACTACAGTATTGCTTGTACTACTACTACTTTTCTGGATATTGCTCCAATTAACGTGGCTATTGGGAAAAATGATTTTTTTCATCTTTATGAAGTCATCACTTCTTCCATCCAAATCCCACTAGAAATTGGATAAATCAAAGTGAAAACATGGCTTAGTTAGTGTGAAATTTGGAATTGAGGGCACGCTCGCACATTGACCTTGAGACGAAGCCACGGCTGCCAGGTGCATGCCGAGATGCACCTCGACGGCGTCTCCTACCCGCCTGTGTGAGGGATGAATGGTGCCACAGCCTCTGTGGTTGCTAAACTTATCGATGATGTGCTGGTAAAGAGGCGCAGGGATGTGCAAGCAAGGTCGTCGGCACATCTGCTCAAGGTGGTTCTGCACGGCCGTAGCTCCAGAAGCCGTGTGCATGCCGAGATACACCAGAATGCCGTCTCCCAACCGTTGGGAGGACAACAACGCCGGTGAGGGGATGGGGCTGCCGCCAGTCTGCCATGCGCCGCCACCTAGGTTTCTCCGCAACTCGATCTGTGTCAGGAGAGTAAGGGTCGTTGGGAGTTATATATATAATGTCAAATCGTGTTTTAGTTCAATTAGCTGGGAATAAATTGGTAGATCGTTTTAGGGTTTGCTTTGAAAATTATACGGTCGTGGGATCAATTAGGGGGGGAGAGAGGGGCTGGCACAGTTAATAGGATGGAATCAGCAGAGGAAAATACGTGGGAGCATCTATTAGCTATTAATGACGCGATTCCCCAGAGTTTCAAACAGTTCCCATATTCTATCCAAAACGTGGACGGTAAAAAGCCATGTATCTTTTACTCTATGGTTTTGCCTGCCTTTACTTCGCGGGTGGGGGTAATTATGGTGGTGGGTGGTTTGGTGCCCTTTCATTTTCTACTCGCGGCGCTGTGGGTGGCGTTGCCGAGGTGCTAAATATTAATCAACACACTCAGAATTACTTATTCATCTGTAGCCGGCTATAGAATAAGTAATTCTATATATATGTATGCATATATGTATATATATATTTTGCTGGCTTTTCATGGACTATAAGCAAAGGAACGAGGTGAATCTAAAGGAAAACATGGTAATATACCTCACGGGTAACTTGAATCATTATACTACTTGACGTAGCACTATCCCAATCTTCCGATTGGTACGATAGATTCGATTGGTGGAAAACACAAGCTGCTCCGTTGGTTATCAACCAAGCACAACTTGATTGATCTCGCCAAGAAGGTATTTCCCTGCAAACGAATCAAAAAACACAAGCAAGAAAGTAGAAACATGCAATCTGAAATTGCAAATGTATAAGAAATGGATCTAAGTAAAAGGTTCGAGCTCTCAATTCTAAAGGACTAATCGACACAATCGAGGAGAACAAGAATAGGAGCCTTGGATCATCATAAAAGAACTTGTGGCCACAGTTACAATGAATCAATCTCTCGATAGAACACTAGAACTAAAAAAACCGAGTTTCTACGGTGACGGCTACTGAGATTATATCAAAATGGACGAGCTAGGGTCTGGGCGACCAGGGGCGCGCCCGCAACATGAGCTTAAGGCCCAACAAGATACAAGACCCGACACGGCCCAATGCAAGACTGGTGACGCAACATCTTATCGTGGTCATACAGGATGATCCATGTTGCTTCTAGATCCAATACCAATATCAAAAGAAAGCTTTTGTCGTTAGCTTTCCAAGGCATCAAAGAACGCATTGTTTCGATACCGTATGAGGGAGATGTGGCCGATTCCGCCCACAGTGGTATGCTGAATCCGAACCGAACACGGAGTACAAGTTGATGGCGACCAGTAACTTGACCAATGGCAAGGCTCGTACGTATCCATCTTGGTGATGTCCTTATCACCAAATTTTAGCCTAGACAATCTAAGCGCCGGGCCCTAAAAAGACCAGCTCTAATTTTATTCAACTTTAAGCTAAATATATATAAGGACTAAGTTGGATTGTGAAAAGAGCACTGGAGCTATGATCCGTTACCACCCTTGCGACGCTGACAAAAAAATCAAAATACACACATTATTACACATGGCCAGAAGAACTAATTGGTGATTTCTGGTATCTCAGTTTATGCAAAGCACATTTGAGATAGCTATCATATCACTGACGATTGTTTGATCCAACTATTTCAGATACTATCCCTGTCACATATGACGACATTCCATCAGTGGTAAGATGAGAATAAGTTAATTAAGGTGGTCTCTCTTTACTACAGAGTGTGTTCTCTAGAGTAGTACGGCGACGGCGCCATTTCTGAAGTTCTAGTATTCTAGCCAGCTAATGCGATCCTGGACTGTAACTGAAAACAGAGTACACAGCTTGCACCACGGCACAAGCTAGCCGACCGCCGCTGCCGCTAGCCCGACAGTGAGCCAGGGGTTGCTGAAGTATTTCTGCCGTAGCCACGCCGCCCACCGTCTCCAGTTACTCTGGAACTGCTTCTCCAGTTCCTGGCACGTGGCCCTCAGGTATTTGGAAGCCGGGTCATCCACGGTGAACACCACATCCTTGCAGAGATCGGCGAAGAAGGTGGCGACCTCGCCGTCGTTGCCGAGGCCGTGCGCGACGACGCCCCTCTTCGAGAGGAGCGCCACGTCCGCCGCCTTGCACGCCACCTGCGACATGAAGACGCAGTACGCCGTGACGAGGCTCCCCGCCGCGTCCGGGTTTCGCTGCTCCAGCGCCATCAGGTTGCGCAGGAGGGGAAACGTCTCGGCGTCGATGTCCAGGTGGGGAACCTCCAGCGTGCGGCCGCTCCTGTCAAGCTTGACATCCAGGAAGCATTGGGTCTCCTTCGTGCCGAGGGGACGGCCCTTGAACTTGACCCCGGCGAAGTGGTACTCCATCGCCCTGCGCCACCAGCGGACGGGCTCGTCGGTGGCGTCTCCACTGCACGTGGACGGCGGGGCGACAGTGGGCTTGAAGTGCATGTGCAGCAGATGCAGCAGGTTGCCTGGCCATGCCGGCTCCGCCAAGCTCGGCGTAGCCACCGAGTAATGAATCTTCAAGAGCTCCCGGATGTACTCCGCGATTGTGGCCGCCGCAGAAACGCCATTGTCCGAAGTGATCAGCTGGTGGATCTTGTCGATGACGAAGAACGGTATCTGGTTCTCTGCTAGGTAGAACACGTCATGCGCCACCGCGACGTCCTGCCGCCTGTCACCGCCTGCAGCCGCCGGTAACGACGGCGCGCCGCTCACCGGCGGGTGGCGGTTGGCCGTGTGCGCGTTCATGCCATTTCCGGTTGGAACGCGCGCGGCCGAACCGGAGCAGCACATAGAAGCCGTCGAGGAGCAGCATGCGGACGAACTCTTTGCTCTCCATGCTAAAGGTGTGGGCGTGGCAGCTCCTCGCTCTGTGCTCCAGGACAGCCATCTCGTCGAGGCACATCCTCAACGTCGTGCCTGTACTCGCGGCCGACAGGACGGAGCCGAGGATTTCTGCCTTCTCGTCGTCCGTCGCGAGGTCCGGCTTCTTGAACCGACTGTAAGGGCCGATGGAGACGTGGCGCGGCTCGACGTCGCGGGTCAGATGTCCAACCACGGCGATGGTGATGGGGCACGGTGGCGCGCCGGTGTCCTGTTGCCCCGCCATGGCCTGAGCGACAGCTATCTTGGCCTTCAGGTCCTCCTCCAGGGAAGCGATGTCCACGGCATGTGAATCAGCAGCTTGGCCTACAAATTTCATGAACATTATATATCGCAATTTAGTTCCCAATCTCTTTGCAAGCCAACAAAAATTATTATGTAAAAAAAATCTATATCCAAGGAACTTTAACCTTGCTGGTCCGCCATTAGTCCGCAACCAAGCTGTTGCCTTGCCTTCCTTAACTCACGCTGCTACTTATCCTGCAGTACTCTTGCAGGCTGCAGGCTGCATCTAACTCAGCTGAGCTCCACCGTGCAACTCTGGAACTAACATTGTGCCTATTGGTTCAACGTATATAAAGAAAGTCCAAGAAGACTTCCATAATTTTTCCAGCAACTATTTGGATTCTTGCCGACAAGATCGAGTCACTAGCACAAAGGCTTGTATGGTAAGTATCATGGTCATCCTTAGCTAGAGATCCGTCAGCAGTGCCATGTTCCGAGCATATGCATCTCTCACGGCCTGTACCATTTGGCGGAGCGGCTAAAAGGAATATACCCTCCAAATTCTTGCATGATATTGTCACACCTGGTTTAGAAAAATAAACCGAATACATCTCATATGTGCGACAGGATCAAGTTCCACACATATGATAGACGTCACGAGTATATACCCGAAACAATACAATAACGAAATAGAATATCATAGTACTTTATTACATGACCGACAGTATTAATCTTAAGTGAATAAATAAATATTCAAAACTAACAGCGGACTTCGTCTTCACAGGTAGATGATTGGGAGACATACGACTAATACTCTTCGAAATCTTCAGGGAACTCCGGATAATTATCTTGTTCTGAGCAGCATTGGTTTTAATAAAGCAAGCGTGAGTACACTTATGGTTGGTACTCAACAAGTGGAGTAAATTATATGACATGCAAGGCTGTAATCAAGGAAAAGCTGACATGGTTTGACTATGATAAGCATTTTTAGTTGATCAAGTTTTATTTAGCAAGATTTAACTAAATAAATATATATATACCAACCCTTAAACAAATATCAGAGGTAAATAATGAACAACACAAATAAATAAAGAACATCAATTTAATAGATCATCTTTAAGCTCAATTATTATGTGAGTGTCCAAGCCGCTCGTAACTGTGAGCACGGCTGATATATCAGTTTTCACTCTGCAAGGGTTGTACACTTTACCCACAATTCGTGTTTCCCTTGATGCCCGGGTTTGTAAGACCCTTAAACACTTCCAAGGTGGGTGGCAGGGATTCACTACGAGGCCTTTACAAAGATTCCCTAACTTATGACAATCCGCTAAGTTTTCAAGTCAAAACTGTCATAACCCTTCCTAATGAGGTAGTGCCTTAGCCAAGGACCATATAACAATATGCCTCAAGAGGACCGAGCTATACCCCGTTAATGCAACCCCTCTTGCCCTTTCGGTAAGATTATCATAAACCAAAATTTCTAATTAATTAGCGAATACCAGAGCCATGTAGTATTGTGGTTGCACTATTTTCCTAGGTGGTTCTCATGTTCCAATTAATGCAATGATCTTAATTATCACCAATAAAGTATTCTAGAACATGAGTAAACTAGTGTAGCATGATTTTCAGGTTTTCCAACCAAAATCTGAGTAATAGCAACTAGGGTAGCTACAACATAAATATAATAACCCAGGTTTAATCAAGGAAGTTCAAAAGAAAGTAGGCATATCCTTAATTTGGGATCCATCATATTCTAGACACATGCATGCATATAAAGTAAATGTGTGTGTATTCACAAAGTTATTAGGACTGGAGTATGATCAAGGATAACTTGCCTTCGTCAAAGAACTGCTGCTGCTCGGGAACGTCTTCAAAGCTCGGCTCTTGCGGACCCTCGAACTGCGCACCATCTATCGTACCACACAAGTATATACAAGCAAATAAATATAATAAATAAGAAACAGTACATGAAATAGTATAAAAAGAGCAAAATAATGTTATAAAGCTACTCTATATGTTGCAAGGGTCGCGTGAGCGCAAGAATCGATGAAAACGGAGTTAAAACGGAGAAGCTATGGCTAAAACATGATTCTAAGGGCTTATTTGTAGAAAATTTAAAACTAGAAGGGCTCTAACCAAAGAAACCGAGGGCTAGAACATAATTAAACCTTAGGTCTAGGATCTAGAATGTAAAACAGAAGGGTTTAGGACGGCGGGTTCTATTTTTGGAAAAGATAGGGGCCTAAACAGAAGAAAAAGAATCTCTTTGTGAATACTATTGAACTGCCGTGAACTGCGGGTTGATTTCTGTGAATCTTAGGTTCTAAAGTGCAAAACTGCATCGGGTTGACTGGTATCTGGTTCTATTGACTCGGGTTAGATCTAATCTAACCCATTGGATCGGGATCCTACGGCTGTGATGCGGCAGCGGCGGCTCGTCGGAGTTTTCGCGTAAACGCGACTCCGGCCTCAGTTTAGGCTCGGGTTTGGCCTGGGAGCAAGAGGGTGATGAGAGGAACGCGTCTACGGGGTTAAGACGGAGCGCCAGCGACCGAGGGAGGTAGGCAACGGCGAGACGCGGCCGCAATGCTCCGGCGAGCAATCGTGCGCACGGGAAGGCAAGGGGAAGAGGGAAAAGCGGCTGGCGAGGATCCTCACCACAACGTGAAGCTGCTGGGGCGCTGGCTCGACGGCGGGGAGAGGCGGAGCGGCGGCTCGGCGAGCAGCCGAAGCACAGAGGCGACAATGGAGATGGCGGAAGAGCTCGGGTGCTTAGGGTTTCGGCGAAGGCGGCGGCTGCGGCTTGGGGAGGAGCTAGGGCACGGGGAGGCGCTTAAATAGGGTGGCCGGGCACCTAGGCGTGCAGGCCCGAGGCTCCGCATGACACGGGGCAGCGTCGAGCGCCGGCCGGACTCGGACTCGAGTCCGAGCCTAGCTCGGGGATTGGCGGGACCTACCCGTCAGTGTGAGAAAAGGGGAAGGGAGGAGGAAGCAGGCCGCATGGGGAAGGTGGGCCCAGGGAAGCTGCTGGGCCGCACGGAGGAGAAGGAAAGAGGAGAAGGAAAAGAAGCCCGTGGGCTGGGCTGTGCAGGGAGAGAGAGGAATCGAAGCCAGGCCAACTAGGCCGTGTGGGAGGGGGAGGAAAGGCCGGCCTGGGCCGGGATGCAAGGGAAAAAGAGAGAAAAAGAAAAAGAGAGAGTGGGCCGGGCCCAACTAGATAAAGAGGGAGAAAAAGAATTGCACTTAAATGGATTTGAATTCAAATTTGAAATTTAAATTCAAATGGAGAACAAATAATAAAACAATGCAATGGGGCATGAAATGCACAAAACCTATAGTTCCTTATATTTCTTTTTATGGTTTAGTGAATTGCTATTAATTCATGGTAAATGCTCTAGAATAAAAAAATAATGGAATAAAAATCTTATAAATCCTAAAAGAAATCTAGCAAAATTTATTTAGGTTTCTAATTTGAAAATTAGGGGTTATAGATATGTTCTTTTTTAACATTACTTTCTTTCTAACTGGCGGGACAGTCCGTGCTAATAGTGTGGCTAGTACGGCTTCCACTATCATACTGATATAGTTAATAACAAACATATAATTTTTTTCTCTAAACATTTTTCGAGTTGTTCATCTCCCGATGTATCCCTGAGCAATCACATTATTGGACTTTCTAGATTAATCTAGACCGTTGGATCTTTATCAAATCCAACAGTGTATATTCTTTTATGTTTTTAATTAATATGGTAATTTCTATACTCTCTCGGCTAACTTGGTGACTTCTTTTTAACACTATTGTATTTTTTTAAGCTTAAATTATACATAGGTTTTATATAGGTTCTTTATTTAGGCATTTTAGGGTAGTGCATTTCAGAAATGACACTGCATCCCTAGTCACTACCGGATTCAGACCCTTTGCCGAGTGTCTGGGACTCTCGGCAAAGCCCCGATTGCACTAGGCAAAGGCTTTGCCCACTCGGCAAAGGGCACTCGGCAGCGATTTTATCGGCAAAGACGTCTTTGCCGAGTGCCTTTTGTCGGGCACTCGGCCAAGGCTTTGCCGAGTGTCCGGGACGGCACTCGGCAAAAGAAAGTAGCCGTGACGGCGTTTGGGGCCATGACGGCGTCTTTGCCGAGTGCCGTCCCGGACACTTCAAACACTCAACGCACTTCAAACAGAACAACCCATTGGTCTGTCGGGTCTCCGCCTGATGCAACCACGGTTCAACAGGATCGAAGCAGGTTTACCTCGTACGAAGGTGAGTTTACAATCACACAACAGCTCACCAACTTTTAATCCACAAGATAGTTAAACATCATTACAAAGCTGTTTCAAAGCTTAAAGTAAGTTATACAGATAGTGTTTCAAACGACAAGCTAAACATGCTTGTCAAGTTCACAGCAGAAGAAAAATTAACACACGACTACACATATCGTGGAGGTTGACACCACACTCAGCCTGAAGTATGGCATCATTTAGGAGGGTCACTGCTAGCCTGGGACGGATCCCACTCCACGGACCAGTCAAACGGAATAGAAGTTGGCCATGCAGGACTATCCGTGGGGTTCTCAAAAGTCATACCTGAAAAATTCACTAGCAAGACTGAGTATATTAATACTCAGCAAGGCTTACCCGGGATTAGGGTATACTTAGCCCATAACTAGACTCATGAAGGCTTGAAATGGTTCTGGGTCTAATTTGAGCTGAAAAGCAACAAAGAGTATGAGCTAACTTTCATATTTTAGCTTTTAGATTCTAGTTTCATTAACCATTCTAGGTAAGCACCTATACTAGACAAACAGGGTAGAGATTAACATCCTTCTAGATTATTTCATAATGGTTACTGTTCTTACTCTGTGGCAGAAGGAATAAGCAGTCTCAATCTCTGCGAGAAACGGACGATTCTGAATCGAATTTCACCCTTGCAAGGTAAACCTAACTCACACGCTTGGAACATCCAACGATAGTTCCGAAGCAACCGTTTGCCTTTCATTCCAACTCGTGGAATAGAGCCACCACAAGCGACTGTAGGACCGTACGCACACTAATTGTGCAGGACATACGTCTGTAGCGCGACTACATGACTGTACTCCTGTCCGCTGCGCGAAACGTACTCCCGCACGTTGGTGCGTGAGATAAACCAAAATATGAGTGGTGGGAGGTATGTCCACTCCTCGGGCCGATTGGTTACTAGGCTTACCGCTTTACCATATTTCGCGGCATGTGGCTAGTACTTTAAAACGCTTAGCCACTACTACCACACATTGCGACCTTATCAATTCTTATCAACACAGACGGGGTAACCTTCCGAGTCAGATTACTGCACATGACCCTGTCCATCATCCTTATAGTGATTGCAGAATGGTAAACATTCAACTCTTATATCGCGCGAGTGACAGGAAATCACCCGACTTCTACCAGTCCTATCAACTCCTAGGGTTCCTTTTCAATTCCTAGACTTAATGCAAGATATAATATATAAGCATAAAATTGTAGTAAATTGAAATACTGGGTTATGCATCGGGGCTTGCCTTCTTGGGCGGGGCTAGGGTCAGTGGTGTCAAAGATTTCCAAACTTTGGTTCGGAGCTTCAGTTAGAGTCTCGACGACGTTTACTGGGTCTTTAGAAAACCCTTGCTCTTGTTCCGGGACTAGCTCGTAGTCTTCGTCGTCGAGTGTCGTTGATTCTACATGATATGCAATGATTTGAATTAATTGGTTCTTGAGTTAAGAGTTTTTATTTCACAATAAAGTTGCAATCCAACAGGTTAATACACTCAAAGTCATAAAGCAAGAGGGTTAAATATAAACTTATTATTGGTATTCGAATCCAATTATCTTAATTAGTTGAATTAATTGAATTAGATTAACAAGTTTGATTTTTAATTTGAAATTCATAAAGGCTATGGCCTTGAATTTTTGTGGATAAGCTTATTCCTAGTGGATAAGCTTACTATGAATTTTTCCTAATTTTCTAAAAATAGACACTAGGGTATTTGAATTTAGTTCAAATGTTAGGTTTAAACTCCAATCTTAGGTAAAACAGTGCTATCAATTCTTGAAAAATTATTTATGAACTAACTATCAACATATCAACATATGGTAAAAAGATCTAAGCATGAAAAGCTTAAGAACATGTTTGAATAAATTCAAATCCTTTCAAGCTTGATTTGCACAAAATTAAATTAGCTAGAGCTAGGGTGCAATAATGGTGTTGAAATTTTCACACAAGCTTGTATTCACCTTAAACAGACTACACACCAAAAATTACAAGAAAAAAGCTAGCATGCAATAGTTATGTACAAGATACCCTTTTACTAAAGTTTAAAATAAATCAAAAAGTATTTAGTTTCAAACCAGACTCTATTAACAAAAGTTGTGGAATTAGAATTTTGGATTCCAACAAAACTGGTTTGGCAATTTTTGAATTTTTCTACAAATTCCTATGGATTTTACAATTTCGCTAAGTTGAAAATAAAGAGGGGTATTGATTTCCTACAGAAAGACTCTTGGAAAGATTCAAATCCTTACAATTGGGTCCTTGGCCGGGCTACACAGGAAACTCGATCGGTGCCGATCAAATTCCGATGAGGAGGCTCACCGGCGGCGAGGGGAAGTGAGGGGAAACATTCAGGAGCTTACGGCGGTCACGGGGGTGGTCGGTGTCGGGGAAGAGAGGGACTGTGGCGGCGTATCGACGGCGAACCGAGACGGGCGGCGGAAGTCCGAGGGACGTCGTCGGCGTTCCGGTGGCCGGAGGGCAGGAGGGCAGTGGAGGAATAGCTAGAAAGCTCCCCCAGGATGATGTGGTGCTGATGGTGGGCTTGGCCGGGGCTAGGGGGCAGTGGATTGCCGTAACGACGACGAGGCCGAGCGACGGCGGGAGCTCGAGCTCACCGGCACTGTGGTCCGGGCAATCTAGCGCAGGAGATCGAATTTGGGTGGGCTTGTGAGCTTCAGTGGGTCGCGGTGGTGCTCTGGAAGCACGGGATCGGGGATGGGAAGCGGCGTGGGTGGCTGTCGATGGTGAGCAGTAGTTGCAGCGGAGGTCCGGTGAGGTGGAGAGCTCGGGAGAAGAAATGGTTGGGGAAATGAGACGCGTGGAAGCAAGCGCGAGTGCGTGGGAAGCTCCAGGACGTGCTCGGGGTCCAGAAGAAGGCGTGGTCACACGGGAGCAGGAGCTGCAAGCCGGCGGGAGTCGTGGCGGCTCGGGCGGCGACGGTGCGACGTGGAGGGGCGAGGAGAGGGCCAGCGCGAGGTGGGAAGCGGCGGCGCAAGTGCTGGGGCGGCACGTGGCGTGAGGAAAGGTGGCACGGGGGCGGAGGGTGCGCAACACATGGCTGGCGAGGGCGGCGGGAGCGCGCAGAGAAGAAACAGAGGAGGAGGATTGGAGGTAGACGAAGGGGATCTGTCTGCAGTTTTCCAAAAGTGCAAGGACTCTACTGTAAAACCTAGATAACTTTCAAATCATAGCTCAAATGAAAATGTGCCCAAAAGCAAAAGTGTAGGGTTCAACAAGGTCTACAACTTTACTTTAAAGTTCAGTTGCAAAAGAGCTAAAGATTTGAAACTAACATAAAACTTGGCAAAGTTTTAAACTTTAATTAAATCCTATTTAAAAACTACACTACACTTGCATCCTTTGTGTAGTTTCACCTATATTTGCGATTTAAAAGCAAGTTCTTGACTTTTGCAAAATAACTTTCATATATTTTGATTTTACCTCCTATTCTCTCCCACTTAACACTAAAGGATCTATATTTTTCAGAATTACATAAATGTCCTTTTCTCTTTTGCATTCAAATTTGAACACACATACACATGATCAATCAAACATGCACACTTTATACTAGAATTTAGTGTGTTTATAATCCTAATACCTAATGTCACATCTACCTTTGCTGAGTGTTCGACACTAGGCAAAAAATTCTTTGCCGAGTGTTTTTCTTTGTCTAGTGTTTGGCACTCGGCAAAGGAGGAGTTCACCGTGTATTTTTCTTTGCCGAGTGCTGCCGAGTGCAGCACTCAGCAAAGAGGCTCTTTGTCAAGTGCCCGATAGTTTGCACTCGGCAAAGCCCTGTACACTCGGCAAAGGCCGCGTTTCCGGTAGTGAGTGTAGCCTTTCCAAAGCTATTATTAGCAAGAGGAGATTAGTTATCATTGAATAAACACACTCGGTTACACCTTGCCACTATGCAATGACGTTATTATGTTGGCAATTTGTTGATTGTGGATTAATAGTTGTGCCTCGGTGATCAAGTATATAATTGTAAATAGGTAACTAAATTATCATTTAAAATGGTAAGGAAGTTAGTAACTGATAGTGATAGAAAGATATACTGCTACACAATTTACTTTCATGTGTATCTCGTCTTTCCATTATGCTCTATTTGCTTAAAGATGGAGGGGGCGATGGTTGATATGGTTGCTGCAATGAATAAATTAAACAGCAGTGGCATACACATGTCGTCTTCTTATTTTTTTAATTGTACTCGCCTGCTTTTAATCCTACTAGAACATTCCACTCGCGATGCGCGCCCTACCATTTGGACAATCAAATATCAGTAATTATAAAATAATAAAGAGTGAGAATTAAACTATATGCATGATAATACGAAAACACCACATCCGGTAGCAAGCACATCATCAACATATTAATATAGGTGTCCATCCGTTATTTGAATCATAAATATTACATCACATCCGAGCACCAAGCTATCCTAGCCATCAGGTGTCTGTCCAGCATCTGAATAATGAATATTACAACACATCCGAGCACCAGGCTATCCTATCCATCAGGTGTCTGTCCAGCATCTCAATCATCAACATTACAGTACATCCGATTGCCATGTTACATCCAAGCACCGATTTATCCTATCATTAGGTGTCTGTCCGGCATTTGGAGCATCAATATCATAGCACATCCGAGCACCATAAATCAAAATGCAACAACAAGTATGCATAGATACCAAACAACCTAACTGGCAGCTTTGAATACTAACTGACCATGCTACACACACTACCGGAAAAAAGATCTTTGCCGAGCGTCAAATATTTTGCCGAGTGTTTTTTCAGACACTCGGCAAAGAGCTTCTTTGCCGAGTGCCGGTCTTTGCCGAGTGCCTTTTTTAGACACTCGGCAAAGAAACTCTTTGCCGAGTGCCTTTTTTAAGACACTCAGCAAAGAAGCTCTTTGCCGAGTGTCGTTTTGAGACACTCGGCAAAGAAGCTCTTTGCCGAGTGGCTTTTTTAGAACACTAGGTAAAGATAATTTTCAAATCATATTTTGAAATAGTAAATTAATTCGAATAAAAATATTTTCAACTACAAAGTTGTGTAACTCATCAAGGTGCACAATTTTTATTTTGGACATTTCTTCATTTGACAAAATAAATATAAATTTGTTCACAAAATATATATATATCTCTCGTAATTTATGAAACTATAAGAGAGATATATAAGATTTGTGAACAATATTAGAATTATCATGTCAGATGAAGAAATGATAAAATAACCAAAATAAACTTTGTAGATCTTGAGAAGTTATAAGATTTTACAGTCGGCAACATTTTAATTTGAAGTCATCTTGTCAACAAAAACTACATCTGAATATAGAAAATTTAAAATTCGAATTTTGCAAATGACCTCGAATGGAAAAACCATCAAAATTAAACCGTCCTGGTTGCCCTTGCAACACGTATTTCCTCAGTCGAATCAAGTAACCAGAAGAACCAAATACATGTGGTGGGAGGTATGTCCACTCCTCGGGCCGATTGGTTACTAGGCTTACCGCTTACCATATTTCGCGGTATGTGGCTAGTACTTTCAAACGCTTAACCCCGATCGGCACACACCGCGACCTTATCACTTTAACAACACAGACGGGGTATCACCTCAACCATGATACCTCATAAAACTCCCGTCCGTCATCCTTATAGTGATAACAGGAATGTAAACATTACAACTCCTATATCGCGCGAGTGACAGGAAATCACCCGACTTGTACTGGTCCTATTTAGCAGAGAATCTAAACGGTATAGACTCGGGTACAATACATTGGTTCCTTAAGATTTTATGCAACTAGGGTTTCATCTCAACTCCTAGACGTAATGCAAGATATATAATATAATAATGAAATTGTAATAACTTGAAATATTGGGATGTGCACTGGGGCTTGCCTTTACTGGTGGGGCTGGAGTCAGGGATGTTAGTACTATTATCTTCCGAACTTTGATTCGGGACTTCAGATATCTCTTTAGCGACGTTCACTTGGTCTTTCAAAATATCCTCTGCAGACTTCTGGAAGATCTCGTAGATATCGTATGCGGGAATAGTCGTATCTACATGCAATGCAACATTACATTTAAAAAGGTGCATATGAAACTATTTTAATTCACGATAAAGTTGCAATCTAAACAGTTATCATAGGTGAACTCACAACACAGAAGGGGGTTTAGTCTTGAGTTAGCACTCATAATTAAGTCATGATTATAGCATTGGATTTATTGAAACAGAAACTAAAACATTTGAATTCAAATCCTAGGCAAATAGAATTATAAAGTTTTGAAAATTTAAACATAGATTAATGGCATACTTAATAGATCATGACCAAGAGATCTAATTAAAATAAGCCTAGGGCAAACACTTAATTAAACTCATAGCATTTCAAACTTGAGATACCCAAGTCTAAAAGAACTTAGACTACAAAATATTGCAGGGTTTGAAACTTTTACCTAAGCTCACACATAACTTATGGAAGCTATATACCAAAAATTACAAGCAACAAAGCAATCATGTGAAAGTTATGCATCCTTTACCCCATTTACCTTGAATTTGAAATAGATCCAAAAATATTTAGTTTCACACCAAACTTTATTAACAAAAGCTGTAGGATTTGAAATCTAGTTTCCAGCAAAATTGATTTGACATTTTTTTGGAATTTTCTACAATTTTCTACGGATTTTACAAGGCAGCAACACTACTCACATAAAATGATAGACACTTATACACAGGGGTCCCTAAGCAGTACTGTTTCTATGAGTCTAGACCTTTGCAAAAAGCCCCTCAAGTTTCTTTCTCTTCTAAACCGCAGCCCTTACTGGGTCAAGGCAGGGCCGTGGAAGTTGACCGGCATGCCCTGGCGACGGCGATCGCCGGCGGCGAGGGGAAAAGGGTGGGGAAGCATCAAGGGTCTCTTGCGCACCTGTGGGCGGCTGGAATTGGGTTGGGGTAGCTCGCAGTGGCAGCGTGACGGGAGCTTGCGGCCGGCGGCGAGGTAGGACTGTGGGGATGTTACTTCGGTGGTCGGAGGGAGCGGGAAAGTGGTCGAATAGCTTCCCGGCGAGGTGGAGATGCTCGTAATGGGGACAACCGAGGTCGGGGAGGGCTGGAGACTAGTGTTCCACGGTGAGGCCGAGACGGCGGCGGGTGGCGCTCACCGGCGATGATGCTTCGATTGAAATTGAGCTGCGGCAACTAGCTGGGGAGCACGAGTGGGAACTGGGGAAGCGGACTAGGGGGTCGGTGGAGGCGATTGGTGGCCAGAGACGGCTGCCCACGGTGGTCCGGGGCTTATCGGAGAGAGGAAGCGGCGGCGGATGGGTTCAAGGATCAGGATGTGCACAACTAAGGAAGAAAAGAGGCAATTGCTACCTCTAGGATCTCCTGGTCGGGTCAAGCGGAAGAGGAGGGAAGAGAAGATAAGCGTGGGCTCAGATTTGGCGGCGACGACATTGCGGCCGGCGGGCAGCTCGGGTCGTCGTGGCACGCGTGCAAGGACGCAGCAGAGGGAGGGGAACAGGGCTAGGACGGGGAAAAGACGACGCGTGTGCGCGAGCCCAGCAGGAGGTGGACGGCGGCGGTCTGGAGAGCGGCGGCCAGGGGAGCGGCACCGGCGGTAGAGCAGGCGGAGCAGCGGAGCAGAGAAACAGAGGGGGTTCAGAGAAAGAAGAAGAGAGGGAAAAAGATCCAAGGGCTCATGTGTAAAACTGAAAAGATCTAGGGGCTTCCCTGTAAAGTAAAAATCCCCGTTGATCTAAGGCTCAAATGAAAAAGTGCCCAAAATTAAAGTTGTAGAGTTTTTCAAGCTATACAATATTGCTTTAGGGATCAAATTCAAAAACTCAAAATTTGCAGCATTACATGTTGAATTTTGAACAGGGTAGAATTTTGAATTACCCTTGTCCTTACCAAGGGAGATTTGATCAAACTTGTGATATATTTGCAAATGTTTAACGAATGTCATGATGGTAAATACTTTTACAAATAGGCCCTCAGGTAAACATGGAGGTTACTTTTATACCCTAATTATTTACATAAAAGACCCTATTGCCTAGGTTTATTTACAAGTAGCCCCTTATCCTTACTTAAGGGCTTATGATCACATCAATTTAACACTTAATATTATATTTCCCCTAGGTTTCAAAGCTACCTTCCAAAACACACACCTTGCACTGAAAGACCTATATTACATGGAAATTTACAAATACACCCCTAGATGCTATTGCTATCTTCCAGTTCACCAAATTTACATTCAAGGACCTACATCTTATAGAAATTACAAATATACCCTAAATCCTTTGTACTATACATACCATAACAAGCACACACTCTTTACACTAAATCTAGTGTCTAGCTTTCTAATTACCTGATTGTCACAACCTTCCCCCCTAAAAAGAATCTCGTCTCGAGATTCGGTAGCGGAAAATGACTGGACGATTAGATTTGGGGATTGGCTTGAAGGAAGTTTGGGAAATTTTGTTGAAGATAGGATTCCGTTTCCCAAGTGGCTTCTTCATCAGTGTGGTGATCCCATAAAATCTTATACATCTTAACCGTCCTTCTTTTGGTGATTCTTTCCTTAGTATCCAGGATTTGAATAGCTTGCTCGGTGTAAGATAAATCAGGTTCAATCGCAATGGCGCTGGTTTCAACGATCTTCGTAGGTACTTTGATACATTTCTTGAGTTGAGAGACATGGAAAACATCGTGAATGGCAGCCAATTGAGATGGAAGGCGGATTTTGTAAGCCACTGGGCCACAGACCTTAAGAATCTCAAAGGGTCCAACATATCGTGGTGCTAATTTCCCTTTTATGCCAAAACGCTGAACACCCTTGGTAGGAGATACTCGAGATAGACAAAATCTCCTGCTTGGAATTGTAGAGGTTTCCTTCTTTTATCTGCATAACTTTTCTGTCTGGACTGAGCTATTCGAAGGTTGGCTTGAATAACCTTGACCTTATCTTCAGCTTCGACAACTAGGTCGGGTCCAAAGATTTGGCGTTCACCGGTCTCAGACCAACTCAAAGGAGTTTGACATCTGCGACCATATATCGCTTCAAATGGAGCCATCTAAAGACTAGCTTGATAGCTGTTGTTGTAAGAAAACTCGGCCAAGGCAAGACATTTGTCCCAGCTTGTACCATAGTGGATAATGCAAGCTCGGAGCATGTCTTCAAGAATTTGATTGACTCGCTCAGTCTGTCCATCAGTTTGAGGATGATATGCAGAGCTTCGAATCAGTTTGGTTCCAAGAGCAGACTGTAGTTGTTCCCAGAAGCGTGCAACGAATTGTGCCCCTCGATCAGAAATAATGGTCTTAGGAACACCGTGCAACCGAACAATTTGATCAAGATAGACTTCGGCATACTTCTTAGCAGAATAAGTGGTATGCACAGGAAGAAAATGAGCCGTTTTGGTAAGTCTATCAATAATTACCCATATAGAATCATGCTTTTGAGATGTATTGGGAAGACCAACAATGAAATCCATACTAATGTCTTCCCATTTCCATAACGGAATGGGTAATGGTTGAAGTGTACCAGATGCTTTTAGGTGACTGGCTTTAACTCTCTGGCACGTATCGCACTCGGATACATACTTAGCAATTTCTCTTTTCATTCTGGTCCACCAAAAGTTCTGTCGAAGATCTTGATACATTTTGGTACTACCAGGATGAATAGAGAATTTGGATAGATGTGCCTCATCAAGGATTTGCTTGCGAAGCTGATGATCTTTAGGTACAACAATTCGATTGTTGAAACATATTGTTCCTTGATGGTCAGTGTGAAAATACTTATATTTTGCTTCCCCCTGGAATAGTTTTGACTTGATAATTTTGACACCTTCATCATGTAATTGTGACATGATGATTTTATCTCGAAGAGAAGACTCGATAGATAGCAGATTCAGACTACCTTGAGGAATGATCTCCAGATTAAGTTTTCTCATTTGATTGCAGAGAGTGTCATTGAAAGCCTCAACGGATAAACAATGACAACGTGCCTTGCGGCTAAGTGCATCTGCAACCACATTGGCTTTGCCAGGATGATAGTGTACCTCAAGATCGTAGTCTTTGATCAGTTCTAACCAACGCCTTTGCCTCATATTCAGGTCAGCTTGGGTGAAGATATACTTGAGGCTCTTATGGTCAGTGTAGATGTTACACTTAGTACCCATAAGATGATGTCTCCAAATCTTGAGAGCATGAATAACTGCTGCCAATTCAAGATCATGAGTTGGATAATTTTGCTCATGATTCCGAAGTGCTCGGGATGCATAAGCAATGACCCAGTTGTTTTGCATAAGAACACAACCAAGCCAGTTTCAGAGGCATCGCAATAGACATCAAAAGGCTGAGTATTATCCGGCTGAGCTAGTACTGGGGTAGTTGTCAGAAGTCTTCTCAAAGTGTGGAATGCTTTATCACACTTATCATCCCAACGGAACTTAACTTCTTTCTTAAGTAGCTCAGTCATGGGTTTAGCTATCTTGGAAAAGTCTGGAATGAATCGGCGATAATATCCCGCCAATCCAAGGCAACTGCGGATTTGATGGACTGAAGTTGGGGGTTTCCAGTCCATAACCTCCTGGACTTTAGTTGAATCAACCGATATGCCTTCACTGGAGATAGTATGCCCCAAAAATTTCACACTATCTAGCCAAAATTCACATTTTGAGAATTTGGCATAAAGGCGATGATCACGTAGTCGTTGAAGAACGACACGTATATGATTAGCATGGTCTTCTTTAGTCTTGGAATATATCAGAATGTCATCGATGAAGACCACGATGAATTTGTCGAGTTCCGGCATAAAGACTGAATTCATGAGATACATGAAATATGCCGGTGCGTTGGTAAGCCCAAATGACATAACCAGATATTCATATAATCCATATCTGGTTGAGAAAGCCATTTTTGGGATGTCACATGGCCTGATTTTTATCTGATGATAACCAGAGCGCAAGTCAATCTTGGAAAAGACCTTAGCTCCAGCTAATTGATCGAATAAGATGTCAATGCGGGGAAGAGGATATTTATTTTTTATAGTAACCGCATTGACTGGACGATAATCGACACATAGCCTTAGGCTATTGTCTTTCTTCTTTACGAAGAGAGCAGGACAACCCCAAGGTGAAGCACTTGGGCGTATGAAACCTTTGTCAAGAAGATCTTGGAGTTGAATCTTTAGCTCGGCCAATTCATTTGGAGGCATGCGATATGGCCGTTTAGAAATAGGAGCAGTGCCAGGTTGAAGTTCAATAATGAACTTAACGTCTCTGTCTGGTGGCATTCCAGGCAAGTCGTCTGGAAAGATATCGGGATATTCACAGACTACCAGAATATCTTTTACTTTGACGTCTGTGATGGCATAAGTGCAAGAGCGCAAATACTCCTGCTGAGGCAAATAGAGGGTAGTTGCTCCTTGATGTGGTGAGTCAATCTCGATAACTCGGGAAGAGATGTCTAGCAGTACTCTATGTTCTGTCATCCAATTTGTCCCAAGTATGACATCAATACCCTCTAAGTTTAACAAGACCAAATCAGTTTTAATTACTTTACTGCCTAACTGAATTGGTACACTCCTAATCATTTGATTAGAAGCGATCTCGCCTCCAGGGGTAGAAATCATATATGAACCCTGGGTGGGACAAGGATCAAGTCCTATTTGGGTACTACAGTTGTTACTGATAAAACTATGAGTTGCTCCTGAATTGAATAATGTAACAACTGGTTTGTGATATATCGAGAATGTACCCGACATGACAGGGGCTCCATCCGGAAGTTCCGCAAGGGTAGTGAAATTAATTTGCCCTTGGCGGACTTGCATCCTCGGTCTTTTGCCCTTGTTTTGGTTATTATGACTGGAACTCTGCCCTTGATTAGGTTTCTTGAGCTGCGGACAATACCTAATGAAATGATCCGCACTTCCACGTTTGCCACCAGGATAGGTGCTGCTTCTCTTTTGAACTTGTTGAACATTTGGCCGTGGGCCAAATTGTTGTGGTTGTTGCAGAGATACAGGAGGTTGATACTCTCCTTGTTGTTGAGACGGTCTGAAAACCAGTCTACCAAATGGAACCTTGCATTGGGGTGCTCTAGGCAGTGCATTCTGAACAATCTGATATTGCGAGGGTTGAACGCTCACAGGTTCAGTAGAAATCCTTCGCTTCTTTTCGGCACAGTGCGCCATGATACAATCCTCCTGAGTCAGGGCCATATTAACCAACTCGTTGAAAGTATTCGCCTTTATAAGGTTCAGATGTTCTTGGAGCTTGGTATTCAAACCCCGACGAAAACGATCTTGCTTCTTGGCATCATTATCAGCATGATAGCCCGCATACTGACACAGGTGATTAAAAGCCTGTGCATACTGTAGTACGGTGCGGGTGCCTTGAGTAAGTGCCAAGAACTCATTTAATTTCCTCTCCATCAATCCCTCAGGTATATGATGTGCTCTGAAGGCATTACGGAATTCCTCCCAGGAGATAACATGGCCATCAGCTTGCATAGCACAATAATTATCCCACCAAATACGGGCAGCTCCGCATAATTGTTGTGCAGCAAAGTGAGCCTTATTGGAATCCACACAGGGAATCGTAAGAAGAGTAAACTTGGATTCAATTATGCGAAGCCAGGCATCAGCATCAAGGGGTTCCTCCGCTTTACTAAATAGCGGAGGCTGGGTACTGAGGAAATCTTGATAAGTTGCCATCTAAGGTTCATCACGACCTCGTGATTGCTGACGTTGTTGATTCTGCTGTGCTTGTACCAATAGATTAAGAATCTCGGTTTGCCGAGCCATAACCTCGGCTAGATTCAGAAGTGATGATGGCAGTGGTTGTGAATCGCTGGCCTGTTCTGCCCGGAAACCTTCCGAGGTTCCACGTGTGGCTCCAACCATCTGAAACAAGGATTCGGATGATGAAATTCATTTACCCTGCTAAGAGCTTACAAGGTAAATGGAATGAGACAACTGATTCTGATAACAGCAAAGACTGGAAATCAGGGAGATACTTAAGATACCCAACTAAAAGATCCTATAGGAACCATGCTAAAAAAAACCAACATATCACCTTTCCTTAAGAAAACAACAAAATTAAGCACCCATTTTATTGGTTCATGTGTTATGCATGCACGCACTAGCGTCCTCACAACCAAAAGCAACTGCCGAATATCTTCGGACTTACGTGGTTAATTTCGGTGGCATAATTAATACGTCTCTCACTATTAACTAGCCGTTAAACCCTATCCGTCAAACCTACCGAATCGTGGTTAGCGTACCTGCAGAAAATCACAATATATATTCAATGAACCTTTCATGCCAGCATGTCATGAAAGCGTCCCCAATCATTACTGTTCACTATAGAAACAGCATCTGTACAATTACCGCCATACAGACAACGTTAACATACGTCGTCGAAACAACGTATTCACGGGGGGTACCGCAAAATGCGGGGGTATGAACAGCGATCGCCATACCCTGCGCCGAACCTTATACTCCCAATGTAGTCAACCTAAGTTGGTACATTGGCAGCATCGACAGGAAGGCCAAGCTCCCTCAGTTGGCTGAGGATCCTTACCTTCTTACCTCATCGTCGAAGATGTCGTTACAGAAAGTAAAGTTGGGTTGTGCATGAATTTAAGTTTTGATAGAAAAGTAATGCTGGTAGTTAGAGTTATATATGCATATACTATAGCCACCTCTAACTTCACTTAAGTATCACCCTAGGGCTTTACGTACTAAGCACAATCCTTAACGAAACCAATGTAGTTTGTCAAACCTTTTGTTGGTCATACTTTTATACTGAAAGCAGTTTTAAGGTAAAATGTATCTCCATTGTAACCTGGCTCTGATACCAGCTGTGGCAGAACCAACCTGAATTATACCGGCTCAAGTACGCGAGTCCACCCAAGAGGGCTCCAACGTGCTTCAAACGGTATAATCCCTTGGGCTGTCGGGTAACGCCCCGATAAACCACCGATTACAGGATCAAATAGGGTTACCTCACACGAAGGTGAGTTCAGAGATACAATCACCAGCACATTTTTACATCACAGAGATTTACATTACAAGAGCTTCCAAAAGAAGTACGAAGTTTCAAATTTAGAGAAAAGATTACAAACTGTTAAAGCTATGGTTTTTTACAGCGGAAAACATACGCGATGATTTATAGCACGTCGTCATGACGGATGTAATGCTAAGCCCGGGCACGACATCACTCGGGATCATCAATGTTGGCCGGGGACAGTTCCCAACCCACGGACCAATCATTCGGAAGAGCACAGGGCCAAGGCATGGGAAGAGTAGGGTCTTCAAGATTTTACCTGAAAAACACATACTAGCAAGACTGAGTATACTAATAGTCAGCAAGGCTTACCCGTTCATGGTATACATAGCCATGTAACTAGACTTATGAAGGCTTATAATAGCTCTGGGTTTAGTTTTAGCTGAAAAGCGACTAAGAGTAGATCCTCATTTTCAACTTTTAGCTTTCAAATTCTATGTGATTATCCATTCTAGATAAGCACTTATAACTAAGCAAGCAAGGTAGAGCTCTTTATATCAACCATCAGCATTACTCAGCATATAGTTGCTCTTGTTACTCTGTGTGATAAAGGGATCAAGCAGTCTCAATCATCGTGATAAGCGGACAATTCTGAATCGAATTTAACCTTGCAAGGTAAACCTAACTCACACGCTTGGAACACCAAAGGGTCGTTCCGAAGCAACTGTTTGCCTTTCATTCCGACTCGTGGATCAGAGCCACCACAAGCGACTGCAGGACCATACGCACTTCCAAAGTGCAGGACGTACGTCTGTAGCGCGACTACAAAACCCGTACTCCTGGTTGCCCTTGCAACACGTGTTTCCTCAGTCGAATCAAGTAACCAGAAGAACCAAATACATGTGGTGGGAGGTATGTCCACTCCTCGGGCCGATTGGTTACTAGGCTTACCGCTTACCATATTTCGCGGCATGTGGCTAGTACTTTCAAACGCTTAACCCCGATCGGCACACACCGCGACCTTATCACTTTCAACAACACAGATGGGGTATCACCTCAACCATGATACCTCATAAAACTCCCGTCCGTCATCCTTATAGTGATAACAGGAATGTAAACATTACAACTCCTATATCGCGCGAGTGACAGGAAATCACCCGACTTGTACCGGTCCTATTTAGCAGATCAAAATTTTGAACATCAATTTACAAGTAGCCCCTTATCCTTACTTAAGGGCTTATGATCACATCAATTTAACACTTAATATTATATTTCCCCTAGGTTTCAAAGCTACCTTCCAAAACACACACCTTGCACTGAAAGACCTATATTACATGGAAATTTACAAATACACCCCTAGATGCTATTGCTATCTTCCAGTTCACCAAATTTACATTCAAGGACCTACATCTTATAGAAATTACAAATATACCCTAAATCCTTTGTACTATACATACCATAACAAGGACACACTCTTTACACTAAATCTAGTGTCTAGCTTTCTAATTACCTGATTGTCACACTCCAACCCAACTACCGCATTAAATGCGGGTAGGTGGGCTGGGTGCGCCCAAGTTAAAAGTATGGCCTGCCACTGACACACGGGGCAGGTGAGCTGACACCATGGTAAGCCCGCCTGTTTCCACGGCGGCGCGTCGTATCACCGTATACTGTGCGCAAGCGGCGTACAGTCCAATCACGGCACCGCGCGCGTTGGTAATGATGGTCTGCTGCAGGAGAGCCGAGGCGTGCGCTGCCACAGTGCGCGCGGAGGCGACGACGCGGCAGGTCAGCGCAGCTCCTACGCCTGACAAAGGGTTCTAGCCCAACAGTGACGGCACGTCTTCCACTATGCGTAACACTGACAGCAGGCACTGTGCCGGTAAGGTGGCACAAGACCACATCCTGGCTGTAGACACGTACATCAGTTTCTCGATAGAGAGGACTACATAGAGGAGCTGGAGATGAAGATCTCCATATCACTCATAGAATAGGCTCCTGTAGGCCGGGCCCACCTATCGGGGCCCCGCTCAGTGTAAGCACCTCCCTTGGACTATAAAAGGGAGAGTGCACTCGTTAGAAGATAATCTCAAGCTCACAAGGTCCAATCTTTGGCTCTAGCACAGGCCAAGTTCCATCAAGCTTACACAATCAATACAATTCCCAAGTGGACGTAGGGTGTTACACTCCGGCGGCCCGAACCACTCTAAAATCCTTGCGTCCTTCCTGTGTTTATCCGCACATCGATCGCGCGCTCATAAGTCTCCTCAAAACCCATCCTGAACTAGGATTAGGCGGGTGCATTCCACCACCCGGCTGGAGATTTCCTCCGACAGTACCCGACTAGGACTTCCATATAAACCTATCCTCCCAGACTATATAAGGGCGGACAGGGACCCCCTCGGGGATGATCACCATCAAAGACAATGCAAACCACGCAGGACGTAGGGTATTACGCTCTCGGTGGCCCGAACTTGTCTAAACCTTGTGTTCCTTGCACCTTTGAGTTCCTAATCTCGGCGACACCCTATGTACAAACTCACCACCTCAGGGGTATCCTTCGGTGGGCGTGGCGGTAAGACACTGATAGTTGGCGTGCTAGGTAGGGGTATTCTTCGAGCATCCACCGGAGAATTCGATGGCATCCTTCAACTGCACTAGCCCTGTGCTCGACGAGGGCACAACTTTCACCTTCGGCTCCTAGATCTACATCGCTAATGGTTCGGGTGGCTTCAACAGCCACCTAGCCAACTCCAAGGAGCCAGAGGCTTGTTCATCAACTCAAAGCTGCAATCTCGATGAGTTCATCGACAACCTCGATGATCTGTTGCTTCCTGATCTGGCCTTGCAGATCGAAAAGATGTCCGTTTTCGACGCGACTTCCACTCGTGATGCACCAGATCTAGTTGGGACGGACTCAAACCGATCTGAGGGGACCACACAATCTAAATCCCTCTCCGACTTGGAGGAGGATTTGGATCTGCTGCTCAAGCTCAAGGACATGGGAGCCACCGCTTGCCGAGGGGCCCCCATTTTTGACATCTACTCGGACTCCAACGAAGAGTACTCCTACTACATCTTCAAGCCAGTCCCGAGAAGGACTCGGAGATGAGGGAGCCACCGCCCATCGGGCAGCCCTCGCCTTTGAAAACCACTCGCAACCTGATGGCCACACTGAATCATTTTTGGGCAATCATCTGGGTTTAACCATAACATCAACGCCGCAAGGACGTTTTGTGTACTGGAAGGGCTTTGAGCCCTCTGAACTAATCGATTACGAGTCCTGCCTTGTGGCGTTCACATAGGAACTACCGTTCCAGGAGGGCAAACCTCTCTCCCCCATCGCGGAAGAGGGAGAAAGTAGCACAGAGCTACTCGAGTACAGCCTTACGGCTAACCACTCGCCAGATCATCAAGTCTGCATGGCCTCCCTTCGCAACGCGAAGGACGACGAGCTAGACCCCCAGTATGACAACGAGCAACTCGTAGACGTCTTAGCCGATGAGCCCACAGCTGTTCCTCCCCAGGATGAAGACGAGGAGCATCGAAGGATCCGGCGGGTGAAGAACGCCAAGCACTCCCAACGCAGGTGCAATACGCAAAATCGCACCCGCGAACCAAGAGATCTAAACAACGCTTTCGCAGCAGTCGCGGATCGGGAGTACCGTACACTGATTGGCACCATCACAGAAGCAGCCCTCTTAGCTCAATAACTCCCACCTAATCCTCACTCCATATGGAGTGTGATTTTAATCGCACCCCATATAAAAGATGAATGGACAACTACTCGGGGCATCAACACCTCACAGCCTCGACACAGCCAAGGAAGTTCTCAGAGGACACCTTCAAAACGAAGTTCAGGAGAACTCCAAGACGCATTCCGAAGTACTTGGACACCTGCAGTACTTGGCTACGAAGAGTTCGGGGGCTTGTCAGACCCGAGCACACGGGACATTTGCACATGGCGTACTTTTCCTAGGATACGGGATGGGACATGGCCCATGCCCTACATCTGTTATAACTACTCGTAGCGCAATATAACTACTCATACAGTAGTGGAACTAGTCGGACATGGTAGGAAACTACCCGAGAAGTATTCGGACAGCACTCCTGGGCTTGTATCCGACTAGGACTTCCATATAAACCTGTCCTCCCAGACTATATAAGGGTGAACAAGGACCCCCTCAGGGACGATCACCATCAAAGGCAATACAAACCACACAGGACGTAGGGTATTACGCTCTCGGCGGCCCGAACCTGTCTAAACCTTGTGTTCGGTGCACGTTCGAGTTCCTGATCTCGCAACATCCTTCCTACAAACTCACCACCTCGGGGGTATCCCTTGGTGGGCATGGTGAAAAAACACCGACACCTAGCGTGCTCCCGGCGGATCGTTTAAGCTCTCACGCTTTGGGGCTGGACACTACAAAACTATTCGGAAGATCCCGATCTAAGAGACTTTTAAGGATTTATCTTAGAAAGATAATTGTTTAACCATTATTTTAGGTATTTTATTCCGAAATAAGAGGTTTGTCAAAATTTTAACCCAGTGGTCTTATCTAGCCATTGACTCAGGGAACAAGGTTTGATTTGAGCGGTGATTTACGGCGCTTTTTGGAGAAGTTATTTGTTAAAATATGTTTTCAGGGAATTTATTCCGAAAAAGAGGTATTCGAATTTCTAAACCAATTTCTCCATCTTAACCAAATCTTTACCATCATATATTGAATGGCACGATTCATTGGATCATTTATTCCAAACCTTGGGGATTTGGATTCATGGCTTGGGGACTGTGGGACACATGTCAAGACTAATTTGAGCCTCAGCTTAATTTTTCGAGTCAATCTAAGGCTCGGGGGCTACTCCATATAGAGTGTGAATTCAATCCCACCCCCTATAAAAGAAGACTTGACAACTACTCGCAGCATGAGCATCTCACAGACTCGATGCAGCCAAAGAAGTACCCGGAATACACCTTCAAGATGGAGTTCGAGAAAACTCGAGGATGCCTTCAGAAGTACTCGGAAGCCTGTAGTACTCGACTATGAAGAGCTCAGGAGCTTGTCAGACCCGGGTCCACAGGACTATGCACATGGCATACATCTTCTAGGACAAGGGGTAGGACATGATCCACACCCTGCACCAACTGTAACTACTTGTAACTGTATTAGAACTACTCAAGTAGTAGTAGAACTAGTCGGAATAGAAGGAAACTATCCGAGTAGGGTAGGACTCCTAAGCTTGTATCTAGCTAGGATTTCCATGTAACCCTGTCCTCCCAGACTATATAAGGGCGGGCAGAGACCCTCCTCAAACAAGACCATGAGAGACAACTCGTGCCTCATGCAAGATCACCAAAGATCACCCCGATCAATACCTAAGGCAATACAAGCAACACACAGGATATAAGGTATTACGCTCTCGGCGACCCGAACCTATCTAAACTTTGTGTTCCTTGCACCTTCGAGTTTCTGATCTCGGTGACATCCTACCTACAAACTCACCACCTCGGGGTATCCCTTAGTGGGCGTGGTGGTAAAACACTGACAGTAGTTGCAATCTAGCAATGCTGGCAGCAAGAGGTTAATCTAAATTTCACAAGCCGATGGATCTATCCATAATAGAACTTGATCCCAACAGTACTTGAGAGGTAGCCGAGATTAAGATGCAACAAGCCATTAAATGATCTATCATCTATTTCAACAGAATAAAAGGTAATTAAGGAAACTAAATAGTGAGATAATAGATTTAAAGGAATATCAGCCGATGCAAGCTTAATCAAGGCTAGGATATCTGTGATTCTACCATATCTAGCAATAGATCAAATGATGCAGCCATATAAGATAGGATAAAACCGATAACTGGTGAATAAAATAGATTAAGGAAGAAGTGATGGGCCATCAACCTAAGATGTATGTTACTCGATAACTGGTAGGTAAATCTGGACAAAACCACAGCTTTGCGTCCAGTAGTTAAAGCCTAGAATACCTTGTGACAGAGACTTGCAGCTTGCCGGAGATCGAAGTCGATGCAGCCCTGCTTACTAGAAGACAACTTGTTGAGAAGCTACATTACTCCTACACTCAAGGTACGGTAATGGCGTGAAGCCGAAAAGAGAAATTGAAAAGATAAATTATGTTGTATTGATCAAGGGATGATTCCTTGCACAATGGATGGAGGTACATATTTATATCCTAGACAACCTAGCCAGCCACCGCACACAGAACTTGCTAAAGAAGAAATATCTAAACAGGCTAATATTAAAATACATGGACTCTAATTTTCTTTCTCTAGAATCCTCCTCGATTAATCTTCTTTTGGATCCATCCGTGCCAAGACCGATCCACATGTATGATTAACCCGGACTGTTCCCTTGTGACCCATGCAAGGCAAACAAACACATAAGTCGTATCCTTTCTTTTTTATTTAATCATCTTTGTTTATACATGGAGGCTTTTTTTTCAATCTTGCCTTCTAATCACCTTGCCTGACCAATCTAATGAATGTCAGCTAATATTTAAATGAACCTTTCGGACTCCGGCGTGATCATTAAATCACAACAAGTCAAACTTGTGAAGCATCGGCATGCATGCCCGCTCGTTGCATGTGATCCCTGCCGATGCACACTAGTAGCTGGTGATCTCCATACTTCAGATTACATCAGATTTATTGACAAAATCTGGTGTCAACAGGTTCTCTCTTCTCTCTCCTAACACAAATTGAGTTGCGGAAAAACCTAGGAGTCGCATGGCAGACTGGCAGCAGCCCCATCCCCTCACCGGCGTTGTTGTCCTCCCGGCGGCCGGCAGACAGCATTCTGGTGCATCTCGACATGCACACGGCTACTGGATTTTGTTTGGGAAAATTCCCTGGAATGCCCTCAAACAAATCACGCTTTCTTCTATGGCCCTGAAAAACTGAAACGCCCTTCTGTGGTCTCCGTTTTATTTTCGTTCTCTTCCATGGTCCTCTCGTTAGGTATGTTAGTCCAATCTGTTAGGGTTTAAGGTTTGAGGTGAGAAGCAAAAAATTCTTGGACTGAACTACCCCTGCCACTCCCACACACACCCCCGACCCCATCTCCCCCATCCTATTCTGTGAGCCCCTCGTCCTCTCCCGTGGCCTCCAGGCGCGCGCGGAGGAGCAGCTGCCCAGGGGCGCGGCGCGCGGAGGGGCCGGCTGCCAAGGGGCGGCGGGCGTGCGGGCGGGCGGCGGCGTGCGGGCGGGCGGCGGGCGTACGAGCTCCTGACATAGTCACCGTAAACTTACTGCTAACTTTACAGGGAGTCGATCAGATCGAGGAGAGTTTTGCCTGTTTGATCCACAAAATAACATTTCAAACCTACTGTTTCCACTGTACTCTGTAAAGCAGTGCATTCGATCACCTCCCAGGTCTCTGCTTATCGATGTTCAGTCCCACTCCCACGGATTAAGAACCTCAGTTTCTTTTCCTCCATAGTAAGATTACATTAATTCCCCATGACAAAAGGACTTAGGGGGGAAGTTAGTAAGTTACAACAAGAAATCGAAGTTACTAGATTGGTTAATAGTCCTACACAAAATTTGCCAAATAACTCAACAAAACACTACGTGAAGGCCTTATTATACAAGTGTGTTCAACCACATATTATAGCTCGAACAGCCATAATTTCTGTGAGCTCATCAGGGTCAAATAAGGAAGTTGCAATTTTGCAGGGCCATAGAAGGAAGCGTGATTTGTTTGAGGGCCTTCAGGGAATTTTCCCATTTTGTTTCGTTTGCTTACTGGTTAATTTCAGTTTTATTTTGTTTTCTTGCTGGTTAATTTCCGCTCCTGGTTTTCCCTATTGTGTGCAGATGGTGAACCTAGCAAAGGAGTAAAATTGATCCCTTCTCCAAAGTTGGCAGCTCTTGCGGCCGATGCCTGGGATAGGCATTGCGAGGGATTCATCTATGTCCATCTGCAGTGTGGTGCCCATGGCTCTCTTACTCAAATTTATCCCCCCTGCAGTAAAGAGATGTGACATTGTGCAATGTTTCGACAGATTGAAATGTTATTTTTCTTGCATATTTTGAAAATCATTGGATCTAGCTTCTTTATAATCGAAAAACTCTACTTGCCCTGTATTTTATTCAGTGACTTGCAATATTACGGCATATTCTATATCAATATACTTCTATTTATCCATGGACTAATTTCCCCTCGTCATATACGTGCAGATTGCATCATATGTGCAGACTGTAGACCCCTTAGACTCCAGCCTTGGTGGAGAATAGACAGAAACTAGGAAGCTCGAGTAGGAGGGCTTATCTGCCCTCTAATGCTGCCGCTGCACCGCTTGGCTGTTCATCATCAATTCCCAACATTCCCATCAGCACAAAATACACTTAAATTTAGTCTATTATAACAACATTTTGTGCTCACTCTAGGAAAATGTGGGCAATTCCAATATGTTTGTGCAATCATCTTGTATGTCACTTAATCTTTGTTGAATTAAATTGTGTGATTACATATAACGGATATTACTTCTTGTTTGGTGGTGCAATTTTGATGTTAAAAAGATTATTACGATCAAGTCGTAGTTAAAATACTGCTCTAAGTTTTAGAAATTACTTAAAGTCATCGTAGATTGGCCAAAAGTAAAATTTAAAATAAAGAAATGAATATTACTTACAAAAAAGTAATTCTTGGGATTGTTGAGAAATGAATATTACTTACAGAAAATAAAGAAAGTGCTTCTGGGAATAATTAGCCAAACACATAAGGAATAATATTTTAGAGACTTGAGGAGTATATCAATAGGTTTCGGAGAGACGAGCAATGAGTAACCTTGTGTAACAACAAATAATTTTCCATAATTCAGTTTACATATACAAACATCTACGACTAAGCATTATATTTCATGCATGTTTCAATGACTAAGTACTCCTTGCTCGGTAGTCTATAGATATATTGAGTCAGATTACCTTTTGTTATGCATAAGTACACCTTGTTTGTATGGTAGTTACTCCCGAGTGTGTCCACTTTGAAAGTGTACAAAGTTTGAACCAATCACACGCAAATAAATTTCAGAAATCAATGCATACGAGTCACCAAAATCGGTAGCAAATAAAATAATGCACCCATATATTCCTCCCTGAAATCTCTCTCGGGTCAGCCATCTTTAATGTAAGTAACAGCCACCCTAGAATCTCTCTCAAATGCAATTTTAAGTTATTGGCAGTAGAAAACTTCCATGCAGGCCCTATGCACTGGATGCCAAAGAGATCTTGCAGTCTAGCATGCGCATGCATGCACGAAACTGTTGCATACCGCTTCCAGCACCTACGGAAGATTAGATGCCCTATTTGCATCTAGAGAGGACTGCCGTCGGAGACGGTGCTCCGCCGCCGCCGTTTGTCGGCAGCACTGACTCGCTCTCCTCAAGCTCAACGCAGCAACCAGCGTCGCCGGACAGAGTCTTCCGATCCGATGCGGTCGATTCAATACTGGTCGAAATAGACCAACACAATGCAAAAATATGTGAGGGAGACAACTTTTACGGCCCTGCATAAAGGATAGTTTTTTACGGCTGCGGAGGCATCAAAATCTCTGTCCGGACCGTAAAACTTAGATGACGGGATAGATATGAACTCCTGAAATTCATAATAATGTCAACACCTGTCTGTGTCGTAAAACGTGAAATTCCAGCAATGATAGCAGACACCATTAATTGGACGCGAATCATATTCTCGGGAGCCTCTCAAGACACTCCATACCACGTTGCAGCTGATTCGTCAACAGGGCATTTAGTGCGATCCTGTACGCCACTGGCAAAACATTTTTTACTCCCTGCGAACGCAACGGACTAATTTTGAATCGCCGGAGCTCAAGCGGAGCCGCCGCCGTGTGCGTTGAATTTTAACAACTCGTTGCGAGCTAAATAGACCCTACGAGCTAAATATTATTCATCACCTAAGGTGGAGCCTCCACCGGAACTCCGGTGAGCACTCTAGCCGTAAGATTACTCTGTTTTCATGCGTAGTAATAAAATTCAAATCCAACCTGTGTTGTGTGTATCTGTTTTAATGCCCTTTTAATTTTAATGCTCTTTTGATTCGCGTCACGAGATATTCTAAATGTGTGTGACATGATTGGATTTACGTTACATGCTTTACGTTGCATGCATGGGTCTGCTACGGTTTCCAATCATCATTGCCGCGGAGACCGAGCTGACACGTCGGATTGGTGCGGCTACCTAAAAATCAGTTGCCAAGAAATAACAACCTTAAGGCTGCATGATTCACAAGTTATGAACCACTATAAAGCACAAAAAATACTACTTTATATTATGAAAAATATTACTCTACTATAACGTCATGTGCTTGGCTTTCAAACTGTAGCGCATCTTGCCTGCAATCACGGGCTTGAAATCAAAGAGGGATTCAGAGAGTTAGCACGTGCATGTGTGCATGCTACGCGGAGCAAGTTTTGAAGAGAAATACACGCATGCATGTGTATTTAGGAGACAAACTTGCATGCACGGAAACTGAAACGTGATTCTAGGATTACATAATTATTAACATCTCAGCGCCATCCATGCTAGCGAGGGGTGGATTTTCGCCGGAGTTGATGCTTGCATGTGCGACGTTGCCGGCTAGTGTGGAGGAGGTTCTGCACAGAGCGATGTACGCATGGATTTAGGTTGGGAGAGATAACCTTCATGCATGCATGCATCATTGAAAAACATGATTTCAGGTGCAATTAAAAATACATAAGCGAGAGATTCCAGAGTACAGTTACTTGCATTGCATCTACGCTGGCTAATATGCAAGCGAGACGTAAAATGTGCAGAATTTGTTCCTGCAGCAGTAAAATTGATCTAGATGCTGTCAACGAGATGATTTTAATTGTCAGTTTTCTCCTACAACCGAAAATTGTCATGATCCAGGAGAATATTGTATTCTAATGAGTAATTTTGTACTAGCACTGCAGGAGTGATCTTGCATATAAGATGAGGGTAATTTGTTTTTTCTGTTCGGAGCAATTTTTATATATTGGCCACCTCGATGATCAACCTAGCTCCTCGCAGGTTGAGCAACGGCGGTAATAAGGTAGTATGGGGATAATTCAAGCATAACAAGTAGTAATTATTTGATGCACACAACCGTAACAATCAAATTAAAGGTCTTAAAAATCAAACTTTTGTTTATAGATGGACCATGTAAGTGAAGCACACATGAAGTGTAAGGATGTGCTAATAATACATATTGCATCTCAAAAATCACTAGTTGTTTGTACAACGGGAAAGTAAGCATTTGATGAGTTGATTGGCAAATAAAATATTTAAATTTTTTTTATAAGCTGTTGTCTTCCTCTATTCCTCTACTTAAGCAGCAATGCTGGTATCATGAAGCCTAAATATCCATTCTGCGAGAGCACAACAAATTGATTAGTTCAATTATTCATCATATCAACTTTACTAGTGCATAGCTTATAAGAACAAGAAAAGAGGTGACTA